>NC_060087.1:907500-1072500 GCF_922984935.1 Meles meles | reverse complement strand
ACAAAAAGAAAAAAAAAAATTACCAGTGCCAGGATATCAGACCTAATAGAAATTCAGTCAAAACACTTAATTAAACAAAAAGCCCATATTAAATAGGATTCAGACTACATAGATGTATGTTTTAATCTGACTATAATCTGTGTACATAATAAACCAAGTTGCACAAAATGGTTAAAAAAAATGAAACGCTAAACATATAAAAATATCCAGCAAGGACTAATCTAAATTCTGCTGATGAAACACCATTAATTCAAGACACAAGTAAGACAGAAAGCAATTCAACATCAAAAATAAGTAAACCTTCACCAAATTGATGTAACACGTTCACACTTGGATGGATGCCGCTTCCTTAAACAGAAACGTGTAAAACACGGCAGAACAGTAAAACGCAACACGGTGACATGTATCCGCACGCTTATTTTATTGTAGATTATTGACCAGTATTTCATGGGATGGAAAAGCCGCAGACAGTCATTCAGTGAGACAGTTGGTATACAAACCACACGAAAGCAGTATTTATCATCACGAGCTTCTAGAAATGATTTTATATACAAATATATATACTGTCAATATATTTTTGTGTGCATGTGATACATATATGTCTATCACACATACACACATAGCAATAAAGTTATATTGTTGGGCTATATATATATTTAAATATATAGATAGAAATTTTAAATTAGTGGGATGCTTGGTTGGCTCAGTCAGTTAAGCCTCTGCCTTCGTCTCAGGTCTTGATTCCAGGGTCCAGGGATCAAGCCCCGCATCAGGCTCTCTGCTCGGTGAGGAGCCTGATTCTCCCTCTCTCTCTGCCTGCCTCTCTGCCTACTTGTGATTTCTCTCTGTCAAATAAATAAATAAAAAATATTAAAAAAAAAAGAAACAAATTATTTCTATATATATGCACGGGATCTAACTATATCATATGTACACAAATATTATGTATATATATATATACACACACATATATATGGTTTGGATATGTATAAAAATTATTTATATATACAAACTATCTATCTATATCGCCTGTACACAAATATCCATGGAGGTGAAAAGCCCAGAGTAATATTTCTTTTTTTTTAATTTAATTTCTTCAGTGTTCCAAGATTCATTGTTCATGCTGAACACCCAGTGCTCCATGCAATCCGTGCCCTCCACAATACCCACCACCAGGCTCACCCAACCTCTCACCCTGCTCCCTCCAAAACCCTCAGTTGGTTTCTCAGAGTCTACAGTCTCTCATGGTTCATCTCCCCCTCTGATTTCCCTCAACTCACTTCTCCTCTCCATCTCCCCATGTCCTCCATGTTCTTTGTTATGCTCCACAAATGAGTGAAACCATATGATAATTGACTCTCTCTGCTTGACTTATTTCACTCAGCATAATCTCCTCCAGTCCCATCCATGTTGATACAAAAGTTGGGTATTCATCCTTTCTGATGGAGGCATAATATTCCATTGTAGATATGGACCATCCGAGTAATATTTCTGATCACACCTCTGTCCGTATCACTGATGCCGAGTCTATAGGACCTCGGACTGTCACTATATTTGGACATGGAGTCTTTAAAGAAGTAATTAAAGTCACTAGGGTGGCCCTGATCCCGTAGGACTGGTGTCCCTATAAGAAGAGATGAAGACACAGTTACACACAGAGGAATGACCAGGTGAGGACACAAGGAGAACATGGGGTCCACACGCCACGGAGAGAGAACTCAGGAGGAACCAGCTGCAGCCTGCCTGGATCTCAGACCTCCAGCCCCGCCTGGATCTCAGACTCCCAGCCTCCAGGACCAGAAAACACTAAATGTCTATTGATTCAACCCCTTACCCTGTGGTGGTTTATTATGACAGCCCAAGCCAACAAGTACATCATGGTTTTACAAGGAAACCATTTCGTAAATTACAGCAATCGGTTTGCCTGCAGGGCCCCTATAGCAATTTGTGGAATATACCAGTAAATTTCCATTTGTGGCCAATATATATATATAAATGATACTTAAGTTTGAGAAATTGAATTCTGTGATAAAAAGTGGAATGCATCACGAGTTACAATATAATAGCTTTGCACAAATATACCCCAACCCCTGCAAGCAATCCTAAGGGAACGTCACATTTCTGTGATATGTATCTGAGTTGAAATGCATTTATATCCTTTGGCCCCAAAATGTCAATACAAATATTCACCGCTTTCAGTATTGCTAACCAAAAATCACACAGCAAAGTGAGTGGGTAATGGTGAAGTTAAACCAGCTGTGAGCTATAAGCCAGAGGTGAGAGGAACCACAATAGCATTTATAACCGACTGTATACAATACCCATGATACACTGGTTACAAAGCCACCTTCCCCAGATCGTGGGGATTGCAGTGACCGGCAAGTCAGAGGGCGTAGTTGAAGGTCAGGAACCTTGCCTACTATGGCTTTGCCACCCAAGTTGTAAGGAAGCAGATGAATCAGAATCTTTAGTAAAACTCCTGGGACATGCTCATTTGGGTTTGGTGTACTGTATTTTCATAACATATTAGTGGTAAACGGCCTTTATTCCTGAATAGAAAGCAATGCCTGAGGCACTGGCGTTATTTACTTGTAGGAAATGGAGGTATGGCTGCTGTACCAGCCCACAATTCAAGGATCAGCCTCTGAAACCACTCGCTGTTTTCCAATGTCCCAAACGTCCCTACGCCTCCCACCCCAACCCTTCTGAAAATGTAAAACGATGCATACGCACTCACAGGGACAAAGTTTGCACGCGGGTTTGGAATGACTCGTGAGACATCTCAGTCCCTTTCATGGGCTCAATATTGCAGAATGAAATCATGTGGGTTTTTTAATACATCTTTCTTGGGAGTGGGAGCTCTCCAGTTGGACCATGGAGATCCAACATGGTGGCAAGAGAAGGCCAAGAAAACACACCATCATCCACAGATACTTTGTAACCCAGCAAGAAGAAAAGGCAACTTTGTCCATGGAGGTGAAAAGCCCAGGGTAATACTTCCGCTCAGACCTCTGTCAGCATCACTGACGCCAAGGGACAACGCAACCCCAGAAATGAGATGGTTATGCCTCCCTGCAGAGCTAGCCTGACGCGGAACAGGGGTTTAATATGCAAGCAACATGCTCTGCATGATGGTTTTTGACAATTTCTTTCTTCCTGTTTTCTTCTTGCCAGTTCCACGTGTTATCAAACAAAATGAAAAATGCGGTTGATCATCATAAAGTCTCATGGGCCATATTTCAGCTCACTTAACCCGTATCCCATCAACTGTGCATCGTATGCCCTTCCTAACGTGAAAAGCCCACTATGACGTTTGTTGATACATTAGGCAGGAATAGGTGCTGTATTGGTTCCTAATTGGGCAAAGTGGGGTGATTCAGCCTACCACACTGGGGAGCGTCATGAATGACAGGCATTTTCTGTACAAGGGAATTGTTGATCTCACGTTGTATCTCAACACAACACACTCTTCTCTCTCTGCGAGGCCGTGTGCTTGCCAATAAAAAGGACATTGAGGATGGATGTGGCCTGAACAGAAAGGAGGGGCAGCCAATCTGGACTTTCAGACTCTCACCCAATGCAACACAAATCCAAACAGAAAACCAGGGAAACCTGAGACCAAGCTGGTGGGGGAAGGATGGTGCTGACCTAAGAAACAAAGGGCTGATTCAGGGGACAAAATGGCAAGAGGAGAAGCCAGGAATCAAGGGGAAACTCTCCAGGTCAGTACTGATGCAAGAAATTAAAACAAACAAAGAAACAAAGAAACAAACAAAAAACAACATGGCGGGCGGGCTGGGGGAGCTCGCTGGCAGGGTACCTTCTCTCTGGGAGCCCTGGGTGGCCAGGTTGATACTCCCTGCATGTGAGGACATAGAAATACAATGTTCAACATCTGGAATGATCACTCATACCCCAGCTAGTGAATGTACCTCCCTGTCAGCCATCACCATGCACCGCCATCGGGGGAGTGATGGGGCACAGACCTGCGTTCAGGGGACTCGCCGGAGATGAGTCACATAGACACGGTAAAGAGAGACTTATTCACATGGAATGCACCAATCACAGACCCATGAACAATCACAAGCCATCACCTGCTAGCTATTCACTGGGACTCCCAGCCAATGGACAGTCACCTGCTAGCTATTCATTGGGACTCCCAGCCAATGGACGGTCACCTGCTATCCATTGGGCCACGCAGCCAATGGGCGGGGGGGTCTGATCAAGAATTTAAGTCATGGAGGGGGAAGGCAATACCTTTTCTCCACCTTTGTTGACCAGACAGCGAGCCAGAATGGCTTTCCAATGGGGAAGGCAGGAAGGGGAGATGGGACCCATTACTTGGGAAATGTGTAACACACAGACATAAACTACAGGGTATGCACAAAGACAGGCTGAATTCCAGCTACTCTACTAGGAATATACATTTTTTCCAAGTTTTCATTTAAATTCTAGTTAGTTAAAACATGGCAACATTGGTTTCAGGGGTAGAACCCAGCAATTCATCACTTCCATGTATAACACCGTGTTCACCACAAGTGCCCTTCTCAACACCCACCACCGACCCATTCATTATCTTAAAATTAGTCTGTTTCCAAAACAGCAGGAGTGACCAAGCGGCCGAGCTAAAAACAA
Source organism: Meles meles (assembly GCF_922984935.1). Taxonomy (NCBI): domain Eukaryota; kingdom Metazoa; phylum Chordata; class Mammalia; order Carnivora; family Mustelidae; genus Meles; species Meles meles. The sequence goes on along the minus strand of NC_060087.1, from coordinate 1,067,865 downwards.
ATCTTGGATTCCCCTCGAATCGAGATGTCGGAACACATATGATTCGGTAATAACACAGCATGTCTTCATATCCAGGTGGTACCTTAGCATGAATTCCCCACGTTTCTTGGCCGACTGTGCAATCAACTGGGAATCTGCTCCATTTCTTCCCCAGCTTTGCAACCAAGTGCACGGCTAACAGCTGCCCAGAAGTGGAGGAAAGGATGGGACAGGGTGGGTCCAGGAGTCTTTGCCCTCTGTGTCCTGGCCAGCTCCACACCATATGCAACTTAAGCAAGAATTAGCTGTCATTGTCATTATCATTGCGGTCTTCATGCCTCTTTGTGTTTCCCCAGGTGACCCTATTAGAACAACAGAGGGCGGATGCCTCCTTTTCCTCCAAGAGGCTGAGTGGGATGCAATGTGGCCCATGCAGGAAGGTGCGTGGAAACCCCAGCCGTGCCTCTGAACCCTACCACGTTCTTGGCATCGCATCCCACTGATGACGATGAAGCTTGCGTAACCATGTGGTGGCAAGTGATGTCAGTGTGTTTTCATCCTCTGATTTCTCTCTCCAGTCAGGCAGGGGGCGGTGCTCAGGGTGTGCGTACTGACAGGCATGCATGGTGTTCTGGCCACTCAGCACGCCAGAAGCAACCCCAAGGCCAACTCTGGCCATCACGAATGGTATGCCACGTGATGCCCACATCAACAGTCAGCTCTGGTCATTTGCAAGGTCGGGTCTGTGTCTTCGGCATGGTGTGCATGTAGGGACAATGGGTCCTTAAAGTCTTTCTGGTACAAAGGGAGACCACGGTTCAGAGACTCTCGTCAACCCACACAGGCAATGGCAACATTGCAAAAACTCTGAGTACACAATTCTTTTTTTTTTAAGATTTTATTTATTTGACAGACAGAGATCACAAGTAGTCAGAGAGGCAGGCAGAGAGAGAGGAGGAAGCAGGCTCCCCGCTGAGCAGAGAGCCCAATGTGGGGCTCGATCCCAAGACCCTGGGATCATGACCTGAGCCGAAGGCAGAGGTTTTAACCCACTGAGCCACCCAGGCACCCCCTGAGTGCACAATTCTAGCCCGGTTGTCCATGCACACCTCCTTGGGGCCAGCGTGGGAGCTGGTTACACGTCCTGTGCACCAGATGTCTATGTGGGTATGAAGACATTCGGTGATTCCTCTTGCTGGTGTCCAGCTGGAGAGGTCCCAGAACGCAGATAAGGCTCAGTGAAGGGAATAAACCCAACAAAGCTCGCTGTCTCAGAGGACACCAGGCAACTGCGTGGCATCCGTCCTTGGATGTCCTTCCATGGAAATCTGGCTGCTTCAACATGGACATGACCAGACTGTGCGTGTGCCGATAGCCGCTGAGTGTCTTGCACATGCTTCTTTGGTGCCCTGGGGCAGGCATGACAAATGACCCCCAGCTCTGGGGCTCAGCACGACAGAAGTCTGTTCTCTCCCAGCTCCAGAGCCTGGATGTCCAAAACCATGGTGTGAGCACAGCTGGTTCCTCCGGAAGTCTCCGAGGGCCAATCTGTGGTAGGCACTAGGGGCTGCCGGCCATCCTCGGCGTCCCCTGGCTGGTGGACACACACCTGCCTCTCCGCCTCTGCCTCCCCGTGGCCTTCTCCCTAACTGAATACACTTGGAGCCCGGGGCACCTGCATGGCTCAGTGGGTTAAGCCTCTGTCTTCAGCTCAGGTCATGATCTCAGGGGCTTGGGATCCAGCCCCGCATCAGGCTCTCTGCTCAGCGGGGAAGCCTGTTTCCCCCTGTCTCTCTGCCTGCCTCTCTGCCTACTTGTGATCTGTCTATGTGTCAAATAAATAAGTAAAATTTTAAAAAAAATTTTACACTGAGAGCCCAGAGACTTCAAAGTAGGTCCTGCAAAGTAGGTCCAGCAAAAACTCTTGGGCTCTGACTTCTCATGTTTCAAGGTCCCAGCATCATTGTGCAGAAAAGCCTCTGCGTGCATTTAATTACCTTTCTTAATATATTTTTTAAAAATTTAAATACGATTTATCAGCACATCGTGAACTGCATTGAAAGAGCAGAATTGGGGGCGCCTGGGTGGCTCAGTGGGTTAAAGCCTCTGCCTTTCGCTCAGGTCATGATCCCAGAGTCCTGGGATCGAGCCCCGCATCGGGCTCTCTGCTTGGCAGGGAGCCTGCTTCCTCCTCTCTCTCTCTCTGCCTGCCTCTCTCCCTACTTGTGATCTCTATCTGTCAAATAAATAAATAAAATCTTAAAAAAAAAAATTTAAAAAAAAAAGAAAGAGCAGAATTGAACACAAAGAGGCAAGCCAGCTCTGAGATATCTTAATAGGTTGTGAGACCATTCCTTGGCGGTGGGTGGTTCTGATTTCCCCTCAAGCAGCCACAGGCTGTCTGGGCTTCTGGGAGCAGAAGGAAAGCTTGTGGGATTTCCATTCAGGCAGAAGACCTTGAGGGTTTGGATGCATGCAGACGTGCCCAAGCCTGTCAGCCTCCTGCGGAAAAGGGTTTTAATTCAATTTCCCTCATGAGCACTACTGTGGAGCATCTTTTCACATTCTTACTGGCCATTAGGAGCTTGGCTTTGGGTACTATCTCTTCCTGTCTTTTGCCCCCTTTTTTTAAAAAAATGGGATTATTTGTTTTTTTATTATGGAGTCCTAAGAGCTGTCTGTATATACTAGGGCATGTCCTCAATCAAACACATACTTCCAAGAAAAACCAAAAATACTTCATTTAAAAAAAAAATTAACCAAGTTGCCTAGGGAAATTTTTTTAAAATCTCTCTTGTTTTGCTTTGTTTTTACCTTGCAGGGAGATTAAAATGACAGAACAGCAAGAATGTACATGAACCTACTTTGAAGGGAAACTAGAAGATCCCCGGGTCTGAGGGGAGCACAGTGAAGGATTCAGGTAATTTGTCCTGAGATCCTAAATCTCCTTTGGCTGTTCCCGCCATTCACAAATTTCCACAGGTGTGTATTTGGGAGTGGACGTTCCACGTAATCTGATTTTTATTGCTGTAAACAGAGAGTGATGTCTGTTACCATGCTGACCATCCTCAGTAAAATATTAAAGGTATGGATTTTTTTTTTAAAGCAATTACTCTTTCTTTTTTATGGCTTCTTGAGGCATTCAGTCTGCTTTTGCAAGCCTTTTGAACGTCCCCATGAATCTGCCAAATGCACTCATAACTTTATGTTACGTTCGTAAAATCTATTAATTGCATCCCTGGGCTCATCATAAAAGAGAAGCTTCATGCCCCTGATCAATATTTTTCAATTACAATAGACGAGGATGTTCCATGGCGTACAACGAGCACAAAGCTCCGTGTTTGACAGAAACCACTCAGACCAAACTAGATACAGAGCGTGCTAGAGTCACCGTTTTCAAATCATTTTCTCGGGGCAGGGACTGATGAACCAATTACTCCCTTACAAACTGAGGGCCACCCGTTTCCCTGGTGTATTTACCTCTTCAGAGCACGGGATGGATTTCTGGAGACTCTTTGATAATAATGTTTAAAGTGAAACAAGAACTTTTCTGTGCACCACATGTTCTGGAAGAGGAGTCTGAGGAAAACCATCTGAAAAACCCATTGGGAAAACCTGTTCGGAAAACCATTGGGAAACTCATTGAGAAAACCAATTGGGAAAACCCATCGGGAAAACCTGTTCGGAAAACCATTGGGAAACTCATTGAGAAAACCAATTGGGAAAACCCATTGAGAAAACCATTGGGAAAACTATTTGGGAAAACCCATTGGGAAAATCCATCAGGCAGCCCACATTTTGTCTTGACTGCGTTGTGCGCAGCCAACCAATGAGTTGGCCATCCTTGTGACCAACTCGAACCATCAAGACGTATATTGTCCACCATCTGGTATCCACCACCGGGTCATGGGCCATCTGAACCCCTCATCCCTATACGTCTTGGGAACTGCCCACGGCAATACCATAGTGAAGGCTGGCTTTGCTTTGGGCGAAACACAGACAAGCCATGCTGGTCTGGGTGCCTTACCAGTAATGTGTTTCCTCTTAGGAGGACAAGCAACCTCTTCGTGTTGCTGAGCACAGGATGGATCTTTTGGACTTTGGTTCTTCCCAACTATGCCACCTTCCTTCCCTCCAAAGGGTCCCCTCCACCTCTAAAACTGCCACCCTCTCCAAACGCAAAAAAAGAGAACCGGCCATCCTAAAAGGAATTTCATTATTTCTTTAAATTAATATGAGCACGATTGAATTGGGAATGTCTCATGGTTGCTGTAGATTTCGAAGACACTGGATTCTTCCTAATTTCTCCACCTATGGCGGCTCCTTGAGGTGGTAATAGGACGTCAAACTGAAATTTGGGACTAGTATCTGAAGCTTTCTTACTCTTTTTTTTTTTTTTTTTAATGACTGGCATCTAAGAAGACAAATAGAAAACCAGCTCCTCACTGTCAAAATTCAGTTCATGTTTGAAGCACTCCTAATAGTTCCCGCGCCAAAAAACTTAACAGAGTAGTTTGATCCCAAATGGGCTCCCATTTAGGAGAAAAATAAATGAAGTCAGGCCAGGAAGAAAGCTTGGCATGGATGTCCCAGCGCCACTGATTATCGACCTGATTTTAACGTCAAACATGACATCTGCTCCCCTCACAGTTGCCTTCTGCTGCGTAGCTACTGGTCCTTGATTCAAAGACCTATTATTTCAAGTCATACAGTCACGGGTGGGACAAGTACCCACGGGTCCTTCAATGTGGGGCTCCCTGTGGCGGTGCCAAGAGCTTGAAGGTCGGTGGAAGGCATTGAGCTGGTCCAGGTGAGAGACGGGTAGGTGCCTGACCCCCGCCCCCAACACACACACATACACACACACACACACACACACACACACACACACTTCTTAATTGGCTGGTACCACCTTGCATTTCTGATGGTGCCACCTGCTTCCAGAGCTCCATACAATGTTTATTTCTTTTTTTAAAAAAGGATTCATTTTCTTATTAGAGAGAGAGAAAGCAGGGGAGGGGCAGAGGGAGATAGAGAGACTCCTCAAGTGGACTCCACATTGATCATGAAGCTGGACGGGGGCTCAATCTCACTACCTTGAGATCATGACCTGAGCTGAACCCAAGAGTTAGACGTGTAACCAACAGAGCTACCCAGGTGACCCCTGTACGCCGTTTATTCCTCCCCTTTCAACCTGAGTGCCTCGTGTATCTCTCTAACCATCTCACGGTCCAGGTTAGGACTCCCTCTACGATGCACAGTTGCAGTGGTGAGATCAGACGTCTTTCCCTCATCCACACACGTGGCTGGGAAAACGTTTGCTCCCTCCAGGATAGAGGAAACCCCCTTCAATTCCTGGCTTGCTGAAGGTCCTCAATGCCAGGTGGGTTTGTCAAAGCCTTCCTCTGCCAAATCTCAATGACCGTTTGGGGTTTTCCTTCTCTTACCTGTTAAAAGAGTGAAGTACTTGGATTCCTTGTCAAGATGGAGCCCGGAATAATGCCCACCATAAGCCATGCTTGATCAGGGTATGTATGCTTGTTCTACATGTGATGGGGCTCCTGGCTGGCTCAGTCAGTTAGGCATCTGCCTTCGGCTCAGGTCATGATCCTGGGGTCCTAGAATCGAATCCCGCCTCAGGCTCCCTGCTCAGTGGAGACCCGCTTCTCCCTCTCTTCCCCACTTGTGCTCTCTTTCTTTCTGATGAATAAATAAATAAATCTTTAAAAATACATTTTCTAAATGTGATTTGCTAACATTTTTTGAGGGTTTTTGCATCTTTGCCCAAAAAAGAGATCAATCTGTGGTTTAGCTTTCTTGTCCTGTCTTTGTGTTTGCATCAAGATAAGTCTGGTCTCATAAAATGACTTGTAAGTCCAGTCTTGATATTTGTGTACAATCTGTGATATACTATCAGTAAACGTGTGAGGGAATTTGTCAGTAAAACTGCCTGGACCTGGAATCTTCTTTTTTATTTTATTTATTTTTATTTTTTTATTATGTTCAGTTAGCCAGCAGATAGTATGCTATTAGTTTTTAATGTAGTGTTCAACGATTCATTCGTTGTATATAACACCCAGTGCTTAGTTTTATTTTTTTTTAAATGCTTCTAACTAACAGACTTATTTCATCAATGTAGGACAATTCAAGTGATTTCCTCTTCCTTGGAGTTTGCTGAGATGTGAGGAATTGCTCTGTTTTATGTAAACTGTTTAACTGATAGACATATGGGTTTTGTTATTATTTTCTTCCTCTCATATCACTTTCTGCAAGATCTGTAATGCAGTTGGCCTTGGGGCTGAGCCAGAGCTGGTGAAAGACGGAAAAACATCAGAATCTGCCCCGTTCCCAAATCCCACATGTTTGGGTGGATTCCAGGAAAGAACAGAGAAAAGAAATGTGTGTCTGGGTCCCAGTTCCCCTCTTCCTGAAAGGACACCAAGTCACTGGATCGGGGGCGTGTCCTACTCCAGCATAACATGATCTTAACAAATTACACCTGCCAAGACTATTTCCAAATAAGGTTCCGTGTTTGTATGTTGAGCTACAGTGGTGACATGTCCCCAAGCCCGTGTATACCATCTGTTATCCCGGCAGGCTGCTGAGTGATTCCGGCACAGCACGCTGATACAGAGCCTTGTGGATTCTCAGGAGATGCACACTGCAGCCTTGCCTCCAGCCTGGGCAGGGGACAGAGGCGGGTGGAGCACACAAAGCGGTTTGGACAAGACTTAAGCCACCCTCATATGACAGGCTGGGTGACCAACAGTGAACAGAGAGTGGGTATTGGAGCTGGGTAGTGTGCACTCCAGTGTAGATGGGCACAGTGCAGCTGGGGGGGTGGACATAGGAGCTCTCTCACCTTGTACCAAGGTCCTGGGTTCTGGAAGATGGCAGACACACTCATGGCTCCCCTGATGTCTGTCCACTGCCCTTTCCATAGTCAAGGCCTATGTCCATGTCCTGAGAGCACAGCTCCATCTCCCCTCAGATTCACCTGAGACACCTGTTGATGCCAGCTTTCAGGAGCAGGAGCCAGGCGTCCGGCATGAACACACTTGCCCTTCCCATGCTTGAGAAGGACAAGGAGATCAATCCATGCCACAGAGAAAACACTTGGGACCTGCACGAGTCACGCGTCCATGGAGCATGGCGGTGAGGAAGTCACATCACCCAGTTGTGTGAGCACTTAGGACTTGAGTTGACGGATGGATGACTCCTCCTATCGTGGTGGACAGGATGGACATGGAAGAGGCAGTGGATGTGGGACCTGGACCTACATCACTCACCAACTCCCCTACCCCGATCCTACACACACGTGTCCCACATGTGCACACGCATGGCACATACCATTCCCACACGTGTGCAGTCACACCCACTCTTATGTGACGCACACGTACACAGGCTCACACGCACGGCCACCCCAACCTTAAAATTACCAGCTCCCCTTCTTGTCACCCCCATCTCTGAATGACTCCCTTTTCTGCTCCGGAGAGATGTCTCAGTAATATAATGTAATTAATAATAATTATTACTTATTAATTAATTATATAATTCTTAATAAGTAGCACTTATATACATTTATTTATTATTCCATTCTTAATCATTACATTAGCAATAGCATTAATACACACAGTTCGTAAAATTGTATTTATTTTGCTTGTTATAAACAAATCGTATTTATTAAAAAATGAATAGACCATTTGTATTTATCATTATGTGAGGAATAACATGTAAATATACGAATTTAAAATTAAATGATTAAATAAAATGACTTAATGATTAATGCTTAAAATTAAATGCTACCTATCATCATTGTGGTAGTGTATTATCATTATGATTCTCTTCCTCATCATGGCAGTAAAACGATTATTGGGATTGCTACTACGGTCGTCATGGTAGTGATACCATCATCGTCATGGAGGCAGTATCCTTATTATTACTAGCACGGTAACAGTATTACTGTACTCTCATGGTGGCAGTATTACTACCACGACTGCTACTACTGCTGGCATGGGGCAGTACCATCACGATCACAGAGGCAGCATGACTGGTATCATGATAGTAGTATTACTCATACGGTAGCAGCATTGTTCTCCCACGGCTCCCTCTCCAGACACAGTACCCCTATTATTACAATATCACGGTCGCAGTACCACGATGATGGTCACAGCAAAGGTGGCTGGCAGTGCGTGAATGTCTGCATACGCTACACCAGAAACCACTGCACGTGCTTGGTGAGTAGTAACTCACTTGAGACTCTCAAAGCCACAGAGGCATTCCCTACGTTCAGCCGCGTTTGCACTGAGACCCTGCAGCACAGGGAGGTTGATACCTACCCCCAGACTCCCCAGCTGGGAGACGGTGGAGCCTGGCTACCCCACAGATAGGCTCTGCCCACCGTTGGTTCTCCGAGACCTGCCATCCCGTGCTTCCTCTTTCAATACGATTGTACATCTGCTTCTGGGCCTTGTTAGCTGCCCTCAGCTTGGACTTCGGGTGTGCATTCATCTTGGGTTCAGCCAGAACGGACACCCTCACCAATGCACACACAAAACCTCCACCCATCCATCCATTCATCCATCCATCCACTCATCCATCCATCCATCTCCCCATCTTTCCTCCTCCACTGTCCTCATGGCCCTGCTGCCCACTTTCTCCATCATGTGTTCATCTCCTTACGTGGTCTGCAGAACCTGGGCTCTCCGGAATGTCACTCCAGCTCCCCAGACTCACATCTCTGAACACATTATGTTACAAGGCACAGGTACTCTGCAGGTGTAATTAAGGTTCTTGCTTAATGACCTCCACTAGGGAAATCACCTCCAGATTATCCAGGCTGAGCCCATGCAAGCACATGACCTCTGCATATCACAGATTTCCACTTATGGAAGACAGAAGAGGAAGTCAAAGATTGAAAGCATGAGACCTTCTACCAGCCCATCTGTTAAGGCTGGGGTAGGTTCCAAAGACAACCAACAAAGCCTCCTCTACGGAGACAGAGGGCTTCATCATCCTTCTTCCCGCATGAAACAAAGGGTAATGCCATAATAGTGTCCCATGGTGAAGCTTCTTCCCCTTTCCCGAGCCTTCCTGAAACGGAGACGTCCTCAGCGTTCACTAAACTGTTTCCAAATGCCCATCTAATTGGATTCTTTCAAGGCATTTAGGTATCAATCTGATTTACAAAAGCATTTCTTCATAGCTTAATTACAAGTGTATGCAACAGGATTTACACTTGAAGCTCCTCATTTCTTTGCGCCATCCAGATATCCAGCCGGTGGAAAATAAACAAGCAAAGCTGTAGGCACGGTTTTGACTGTGTCAACACAGCGTCTAAATCAAGCCGCTTGTTTGGTTTTAATTAGTGGAAGTTTGGCTTCAGTAGGAAAAACATCATTTTGGAAAAGAACTTAGTTCTAGGGTTGGAAAATTGTCATCAGTTGAGGAGAAAGAGATGCCTCAAATGCGCCACGTGAAAATGGATGTTATGGTAAATTTAGCCTCCTTTTCTTTCAGCGGATAAAAATGTAGTTTATCAACTAGTCATTCAGAAAGTGTGGGAATCGTAACGACAGTTTCAGGGAAGGCAAAGAAATTTTGAGTTAGTATTTGTGACGTCAAGTCAACAGACCCAAGAGAGGGTTGCCATATTGGTTGGATGCTCCGTGAAATATGTTTTCGATTATACGTTTATCGGTATGTACATATATAAAGAGTCAACACATGGACATGAAGGGTACATCCCAACTTCCCAATAGTAGTGATGTGTGGTGACACGAGGAGTCAAGGGTAATTTAGGGCTCTAACTACACACACACACACACACACCCTATTCCTATCCCCTCCATCAAAATATCTGTTGTAACAGAATCTTAAAATTGATTGTCCAGTAGGCACCATGATAGAGTAGATCCGAGACCTCAGGGTGAACAGACACATCATCACTTGCAAATTTACAAAGAAAATTAAAAGATTGCAACCAGTTCTGTGATGTTTTCACCCTTTGAAAATATGAAAGATCTACACACGGTTTTGGACATTTTCTTCAAAGATACAGGTTGTGCCCTGAACCTTCCCACACATGAGACGATGATTGTTTCCTGTATTAGTCAGCTCTACATTGATGCTGCTGCATAACAAAACCTACATCTCAATTCTCAGCCATGATATCTACTTATTTGTCCCACCTGTGGGTCTCTGGATGTTTTGAGCCTGATGTAGGTTGGGTTCCTCCAGGGCTAAGTTGAACCCAAGGTGTCAGTATGGATTCATGTCTGCTCCACTTGATTTCATTATTTTGGAACACGGGAATCTTCCTGTAATGATGGAGAGTGGATATTTGGGACAAACCAAACCACACAAGCACAGGTCTGCTTCAGGCTTTTCTTCTGGCCTTCGAAACACAAAACAAGCCAGACGCAATGTCCAAAGTCAATGGACTAGGGATGCATGGTCTTTGCACGAAGGATTAGCCAGCACCAAGTCATGGAAAGAAAGACATTGCGAGCAATTAATGCAGCTGACCACACCTCTTAACCTCAAGGTTTGTGGGAGCGGACTTATCCTCCAAATCCCCCTTCAGACTCAACACCCAACCTTTCCTTCCCTACCCTGTGCCCCAAGAGGCTGATGGACATGGTCTGCCTCATTCGGTCCTGGGCTTCCTGGTGACAGAGGATACTGGAAGGAGATGGGAGGATGGGGAAAAGGATATTTCTTTCTTGGAACAACCTTCTCTGTTTGGTTGGTGCTGGTTTTGGGGAAGGAGGGAGGAGGACGGAAAACAGGAAGCTTGATGCCTCCTTCCATCTTCCCTTAGCTAACGCGTACATGGTCTCCTGCCCCATTTTCTCAGCAAGTAATCAGATCCTGGTTAAATTACCAGTTTTCTAATTTGCTTCCTCATTTGTGCTTTTTAAATCCCATTGACTACCCTTGTTCCTATAACCCGTATCTATACTGACATATTTTCACACTTACTCACATAATCGTTGTCAGTGGAGCGTGGCAGAAATAAAAATGCACACATCATCAAATAAATAAGATAGAGCCCGCCAGGAGCACGCAAAGTGTGTGTCGATCCCTTCCCTTATGATCTCCAGACACTAAGTTTTATTTCCACGAGCACATTTCTGAGGTTTTATCTGTCTCGTGTAGCCTCCCATCGAAACTGTTGCAACTGGAAAAAAAAAAAATCCGTATGTAAAGACGCTTCATAGCTGAGTTTGAACCCATACCAAAAAGCTTTAAAAAGTCCGTCTTTTGGTGAATTTGTCCTTAGCTTCCATCTACTTTGCAAGGTGGAAGATGGATGGCATTGCCTCATTAGCGCCTAAGTGATGCACACAGATGGCTTCTCTCCCGTTCCTTGAAGCCTTTGCGGGGAGAGATTCTGACATCCCCCCAGCGACACTGAAATTAAGCTGGGGGGACCCAAGCTCCAATACCTCCAGGATCCGTTGCCTCGGGACAATGACGTGCATGACTGAGCTTTACGTCTCCAGATGGCACAGTTCAATAAAGTTCTTGAATGCTGCCTCCCGAAATTCATTCCGGCCCATGACAGCCCAGGGCGGGCAGCAATTACAGTGTAGCCCAGACTGCTGAAAAGCATCCAGAGTTTAAATGCCTTTCCTGGCCCGGGGAGCGCCTTGGGCACTGGCTTACTGTCCATTTGCAGGCAGGCTTTGTGACCACAGCAGGGGACAAGTCTCAGAAAAACATCTCAGGGACTGTCCATCCTTACGTTGTGATGTCTGCAGACGTGAGCCTCCCAATTCCATCTCAACGTCTCTGTCCCAAAACTCCTCGGTGCCCCTTCACGGCCCGTAGGCAAACACGTGGGGTCACATAGAGTCTCTCCTGCCAATGCGAACTCAAGGGGTCATTACATGACCCAACACAGGCTTCCTTGCTCCGTCTTCACCTGGGTCACAGACATCACTCTTCCTTCTCATTTAAGATTCCTGCCATGCTGACTTTGAACGTGGTACCTGTCCCAACATGGTCTTCTTATCACCTTTGAGCACTCACCATGGCAAAGGAGATTGTCATGAGCTGGGGAGTGCGAATGGACCGACAATAGGTTCCATCCCTTGTGGTCTCACAAAACCATTCCACGCCACGCTGTCCACGGCTGACCCAGCCGGCTCCCACTCAGGCATCTCCATAGGACGCACATCAGAGGGCTCGTTAAGTAAGAGAGTCTTTATTCTTCCTACAGCGTCAGCAGTGAAACCATCTTTTTGGCACGTATTCCTTCCAAATAAGGTCCCTGTATGCATTTGCACGAGAAGAAAGACGCAGAGGCATTTCCAATGACCAAGTCTTGCTGTTGTTTGTGTGGGGTGCGTGAGCAAACCGAGCTCGTCTCCAGCACCCATGCAATACTGAGATGCAGCCCAGGGTGAGCCACCACTGGGTGTTCCGGGGTGTGGAAGCACATGGCTCCAATTTCAAGGTGTCCGTGCCGTCTTTCAGAAGAAGGGACGCCCGTTGTGCACCCCCCAAAAGATGGCTCGCATTTTCTGGTTAATGAAGCTGCTGTTACGGAGTATTGAAATGAACACCCTTCCCCCGTGCCTTCTGCCAAGGATCATCTGTGGTTGGGTCATGGTCTGGTACATTCTTTATGTCTTCCCTGTGCCTTCACATTTAAACACACAGAGAACGTGTGGGAGACGGCGCCGAGCTTCTCGACAGTTTGCGTCTCTTGATGTGGCCACAGATCTCTGCATGCGGCTCTGCAAAGCCAGGTACGTACACGTGACCGTGATACTCTTTCCTCCGTACCTCCCAAAGTAGATGCATACGGAGGACGAAAAGTCATGACTTTCGGCAACATCTCCCCAGTAGAGCCCATCATTCCCGGCTCCAAAGGCACTGATCATTCTCTCGCTGACCTCCCTTCCGTCCCTGAGACACGCAGGCTATCAAAAGGGCAGTGTTTTCCATGGGGTCCCACCTAACCCGCCAGACGTTCCCAGCAGACAGGGAAGGAATAGGACTGTGTGCACATCTGATAAATCGAGACCGTTTCAGTGTCCTCCAAGCTCCGACTTCCCTTGTTTCCTCTTTCTCGAGGATCCTCTTATAATTCCGTCTTGGAAAGCACGGCTATGAAATCATGACGAGCTTCCCCAGAGGAACGTACAAGGCAGACAGATGTCACATCCACGGCAGAGACGGGGATGAGCCTCGGGAGCACAGCTGCACGCCACGCACAAAGCCACCCGCAGCTGAGTCCCAGCTCCTTGGTGCAGGGATTAACGACACCAAGACTTCTGAGTCAGGGGCATTAGGGTTCTGGGGTGACCATATCACAGTCCCACAGACCTCGTGTGCTCAAGTCCTAATCCCCGGGAACGTGGAAGGATTTTTCTGCAACATCAGGGAACAGCACCCTCAATGCTCTGCAAACGACCCGGGCAGGTTGGACGCCACAGAGAACGTGCCCGACACCCAGTCTGCGGACGGGATGGTGAGCTGAAGACCTGGAGGTCGGGAGGTTCCTGAGGGGTGGCTCCATTTTCAGAGGTCACTAGAAGGGAAGGAAGCGTCATCCGTGGCGCTGCTCCATTTACAGTTCCCGGAGTGGCTATTCCAGCCCTGTATGGGGGGCACGTGCTATCAACCCATCCCCGCTTGCCTCCAACATACAGTCTGGTCCTGGGATCGAGCCCGGCATCAGGCTCCCTGCTTCTCCTTCTGCCTCTGCCTGCTGCTCCCCGTGCTTGTGCTCTCTCTCTGTCTGTCAAATAAATAAATAAAATCTTTAAAAGAAGAAGAAGGAAAAGGAGAAGGAGAAGGAGCATCAGCAGCAATGGAGGTTTCTGGGAAGAACCCAGATGCATTTTAGGAGGAACCACACATCCACACGGTGTGAATGTGGCCTGTTTCTTCCAAGATTCGCCGCCAGTCCCGGAGGATCCAGAGGTGACCCTGTGCACGGGCTCATGTCTGGGACGGGCATTTCCATGTAGGAGGTTCTCCTGCCTGCCGACTGTGCACGGCCAACTGCAGCATGATGGTCACGTGAAGACGCTGGTAAGATCCACGTAATTTGTCCACGTGAATAAATATGTAGAATGTATTCGATGCACCATCACATCTAAGTATCATTCGATTTCCCCCCAGCACCGGGGCCGCCTGATGCACGGTCTTTGGCCGCTTTAATTAGACTTTTATCCAGGTTCGAAATAGGTTCAGGGCTGGAAACGGGAGCCCCACAACTCCCTCAGACCCGCCGTGTCCGTGCGTGAGGGTTTTATAGGGAGCCCGTAGTGAGTGGGCAGGGTGTGGGATGCTCTAAGAGAAAACAGACCCTAAAGGGGGGGGGAGAGAAAAGTCCCAAAGTCGACGACTCCCCGGAGCTCCTTGTATTGAGGCATTCACAGAAAATACCCCAGACTGGGTCGTTTAAATAATACACTTTTATTGCCTTCTGATCCTTGAGCCTGGGAGTCTGAGCTCCAGATGGGGCCAAGGCTGCTTCCTTCTGAGCCCTCTCTGCTTGGCTGTCTCCTCCCTGTGTCCTCACATGGTCGTCCCTCTGTGCTTATCGGGGTCCCTGTCCCCTCCTCTTAGAGATAAACCAGTAAGGTCAGACGAGGGCATCTGTCTCTCATATACAAAAGCGCCTGATTAAGTCAGGGTGTGAATTCAGACATGTCGACCCACCCGCCAACACGGCACAAGATATCCCAGGACAGCAAGGACATGAAGCAGCCACCCACCGGGGTGAAGGTATTTTGAAAGTTCTTTTTTTTTTTTTCCAACCAGTCCATTTAATAACCACAGATGATTGCTCCAACCCAACAAGGAGCTGACCCCGGGACGCGCTGATGTTATAACCGTTCTGGGTAATGAGGGTTTTTAAAGCTATTTTGAGGGCTCTCTGCATGAGGCAGTAAGCAACACCATATCCAAGGTTATTTTCAGCAGATGAGTTAAATCATGAAAAGAGCCTCACTAACGTATCCGTGAAGGAATGAGAACAGCAGATGCGTGTGTGTGTGCGTGTGTGAGAGAGAAGAAAGTCCATGCCTTTCTGTGCATGGGTTCCTCTAAGGTAGTACATGGGAGGACGTACAGGGAGCAAAACATGAGAATTTGACACACATTTACACTGGAACAAATCCCTTAAGTCACACTCATACGGAAGCTAATGAGAAGCTAATTATGAGCAGGTGGAAGGACTATCCGTCACCACCAGGTCGGTTGGTCTGGTTGGGTGGAGTCATGGTACACGTGGTAAGGCTGTCCATCACGGTCCATATCTGGTTGGGTGGAGTCATGGCGCTCATGGACTGAGGCACCACCCTCCCGACCTCCTGGTCTTCAGCTCACCATCTGGTCTGCAGACTGGGTGTTGGGCACGATCTCTGCGTCATAGGGTCCAGCCTGCCTCGGTCGTTTGCAGACCATTGAGAGTGATGGTACCCAACATTGCAGAAAAATCCCTCCATGTTCCCGGGATTAGGACTTGAGCACACAAAGTCTGTGGGACTTTGATATGGTCACCCCAGAACCCTAATGCACCTGACTCAGAAGTCTTGGTGTCATTTATTCCTGCACCGAGGAACTGGGACTCAGCTCTGGGTGGCTTTGTGCGTGGCGTGCTGCTGTTCTTCAAGAGTCATCCCCGTCTCTGCCGTGATATGACATATAATTTCAATACAATTTCAGTTACATTGAATGATGCTTAGGGTATTATAGGGTTGTTTACCGGCCCGCAACTTCAGAGTAAAATGTACTAGCATTTCAATCTTGTGAGATAAATCTTTCAGAGATCACCAAAACCTAATTATGTATTCATAACCACAGGGCTTTGGGGCAGAAATCTCTCTCAAATATCTAACACCTATGGCTACTATAATTTTTAATGATTTCAGGTAATCATCATCAATGACCAGCTCAAAAAAAAAAAAAAAAACAATAATCACGGCAGCATTGATTGTAGCTATTATAAATAGTTTCTGTATGGCTGGCACAGATAAAGTCGTCACCTCGTGTTATTGGTGTAATGGTGCTTAGAGAAGACACAACTATTGTCCCTTCATCTGGGGACATGGAAGGATTGTCCTTCATACCCATGTCTGGTTGGGTGGAGTCATGGCACACGTAGAAGGACTGTCCACCACCACCAAGTCTGGTTGGGTGGAGTTATGGTGCACGTGGAAGGACTGTCCATCACCACCGGGTCTGGTTGGGTGGAGTCATGGTGCGGGTGGAGTCATGGCGCTGGTGGAAGGACTGTCCGTCACCACCAGGTCTGGTTGGGTGGAGTCATGGCGCACGTGGAACGACTGTCCATCACCGTCCATGTCTGGTTGGGTGGAGTCATGGTGCAGGTGGAATCATGGCGCTCGTGGAAGGACTGTCCGTCACTGCCCATGTCTGGTTGGGTGGAGTCATGGCGCTCGTGGAAGGACTGTCCGTCACCGCCCATGTCTGGTTGGGTGGAGTCATGGCACTCGTGGAAGGACTGTCCGTCACCGTCCATGTCTGGTTGGGTGGAGTCATGGTGCAGGTGGAATCATGGCGCTCGTGGAAGGACTGTCCGTCACCGCCCATGTCTGGTTAGGTGGAGTCATGGTGCACGTGGAAGGACTGTCCGTCACCGCCCATGTCTGGTTGGGTGGAGTCATGGCGCTCGTGGAAGGACTGTCCATCACCACCAGGTCTGGTTGGGTAGAGTCATGGCGCTCGTGGAAGGACTGTCCGTCACCACCAGGTCTGGTTGGGTGGAGTCATGGCGCTCGTGGAACGACTGTCCATCACCGTCCAGGTCTGGTTGAGTGGAATTATGGCGCTCGTGGAAGGACTGTCCGTCATCGCCCAAGTCTCGTTGGGTGGAGTCATGCAGCATTTTCAATAGCAGGTTGTGAGTGGAACGGATGTGCATTTCTTTTGACCTACAGCATTTAAATGCCACTTGGAGACACTCAGGACACCGTTTTTCCTTTCCTGTGGTTCCAGCTGACTGCTGTTCACCCAGCGTGTGTCTGGGATCACGGCAATGACACCGAGTGGAGCCCCCAGCTGGAAACAAAACACTACAAACCGCTATGGCCTGAGGCACCGAGACGTTAGTCCTGCTTGTCACTGCGGCATGGCCCTTCCTGCCCTGACTGATACCAGTCACACGTGTGGAAGCCCGGGGGTCACTGCCACAGAGACTCCAGGCAGGGTTGCTGTGAGACGTGGGGAGACGTACTCAGATTCTGTATAAAACAGGCAAATAATTGGGCTGGTGCTTTAGGGTACATATGTGAGAAAAAAAGGGATTCCTGGTGATTGGGGGACTTTGGGCCAGAGCAGGTAGCAAAGTGGATGTGCTTACGTTTTCCCTGTGCCCCTCGGAAAGGTACGGTAGTGGCCAGCATCTTTCTGCACACCCTCCCCAACCTTACCTGCTGTGAGGGCTTCCTCCTGTTTTCTCCTGCCACAAAGCCAGCCGCACAACTGGGACACAGATCTGCCAGGACTGCCCAGAACTGACGGACTGTGCAGAGTCAACACTGAGCCTCCTTCTGCTCAGGGGGGATGACATGGGGACACACAGAAGATCCAGAAATGACCCTGCACATAGGCTTAATACTAAAAATATTAAACTTGGCCTTCCTCCTCCTTGGCCCAAGCACTATTTTTTGTTTTGCTTTGTTTTCCATTTTAAGGATTTCTTTTTCCCATTAAAATGTTTTTCACTTTGTACACAGCTTGGGGGACATCCCATTGTCAACTTCGTACACTACCCTCAGTTCACCAAGTACTCTTCAATCCAGTGTCCTGGTGGGCTGCCCTACAGATTGCCAGGTCCGATGTCCCTTAAATATCTGAGAGTCAGCCAACCCCAAACTGAAAGCTCCTGGACAGACTCCCCCCGATCCCATTACCTTCTCTGTCCTATCTCTCTCCCATTTCCCAAACTATTAGCTTTCTAGGTGAGCACCCAATATCCACATACTTCCTGACACCTGGAAATATCAGGAGGTCTCCATTACCTCGAACCTCAAGTTGTCCCTACTCTGCTCTTGTAGATAAGGTCCCATAGCTGAATAACCTCACTATCATGGGGACTGGGCATGGTGCCTGCTTATGCCTGCTGGCCCATAGAAATTTTATTCAACTGACTAGTTATATCTTCCCAGGGGAACATTTGTGTTACTTTGCAGGCATCCCCACCATCATCTCTAGAACTTCCATCATCCCAAACTGAAGCTCTGTCCCCATGAGACACTAGCTCCCTGTATTCATCCCTAGACTTGGCCCCACAATCTACTCTCTGTCTCTATGAATAGGAGTCTTCTAGGGACCCATAGACATGGACTCACATGAGACTTGTCTTTCTGTGTCTGGCTTATGTCCTCAAGGTTCATCCATGTCATAACAGGTGCAGAACATCCTTCCTTCTCAAGGCTGAGTGACATTCTACCATGTGTTTGGATCATGTTCTGTCTATCCACCCGTCTATCCACCCATCTGTCCATCCTTGAACCCGTCTATCCATCCACCCATCTACCATCCACCTGTCCACCCACCTTCCTGTCCAACCATTGTTAATCCACCCATCCATCCACTCACCTATCTATCCAGCCAGTCAGCCAGCTAACCAGCCATCCAACTATCTGATCATCCATCCATCCATCCATCCATCCATCCATCCATCCACTCGTCCCTCCGTCCATCCATCCACAGACCCTTGGGTTGCTTCCACCTCTTGGCTGCTGTGAACACGGCTGTGCAATTATCTGTTCAAGTCCCTACTTTCAATTATTTCCATCTTAGGTTTTTTTATACCTGTTTTCATCGGTGTGGGGCCATCCACAAGTGCTGTTTAATAATCTAAAGTCAGGGCGAACTTCCCTTAATTTAATTTCCCTGCAATACCATCTGATATGCAAATAACCCATTTCAGCCAAGCCCATGACAGACAAGTGACATTGTGTTTCCCTGGCACACCGCAGCCTGATGAGAAATGTATTAATTGCACAGTTCATCCAAGCATTACGATTCCTGCCAGGCTTGGCTCTGTCTGTGTCTTGGTTTGTTAATTATTTAAATCCCTTTGGGTTCCCCTGATGGGTTTCCCCATAACTGAAAAAATGCAGATGAGCCTGACCACAAATACCAGGCTCAGGAACTTCAGGAACTCACCCGTGTTGAAAGAAGTCTCTCTCTCTGCCTTGTCTGTGCAGCTCCAAGCTGCATGAGGGGCGTCAAGTGCAGCCCCATACTGACACCATCCATCTGTCCCCCTGCTTGTTGCAAACAGGCAGTCATGGAGAGGTGGCGGTGGTCAATCTCCAAACCCAGCAAGTGAGAGGACAAGATCCGGGACAGTCCCATTGCTGCTGGTGAGGTTGTCCCCTCCAAGAAGCTCTCCCCACCAGTTTGGAGGTCCTGAGTATGGACCTTCAAAATCCAACGTATCAGGATCTAGGAGAGGGTGGCCAGGATCAATGTTTTGCCCAGGACAAATTCCACCTGCATCAGTAAGTGGAGAAGAGACAGAAGTGTCTGGGCTTCAGAGGAAGACAGCTCTGTGGTTGATTAGTCATGTCTGGACCAGGTGGGGAATAGGTAGACAGCCTGTATGCTAAATGCTATCCTGCTTATACCCTGGAATCTACACCTTTGGCATTTTTACCGCATTATTTTATTTCTCTAATGGCAAACAACGCACATCAGTGCATGCAGGAAAGCTTGGGGTCCCTCTTGTCCTGGAAACCTCCCCAGTTGCACACCCAGATGGCCTTCTTGGCCAGAAGAACTGCTTCAAAATCTTGGGGCAGAATTCTGAGTTCTCATATGGAAACAATTCTGCCTTCATGTAAAGATGCCTCGTCAGCCATGTCGACAGAAATGTGAAGTGTTTCCCTTGGGCTCCAGGAGCCGTGAAAACATAACCAATCAGAAAGGGTACCATGAGCCAAGGACTTTGGAGAGCCTCAGTCCTTATCTGCACATAAGATGTCCCGAGTGAAGACCTAACAAAGTGTCTTTGGACAGTTGATGGCTTTTGCACCAGACCACCTCCATAGCAGGGGTTGGAAGTTGGTTCTGAAAGGTACCAGTGCCCTCCAGAAGTTATTTTGGGCATCACAGGATTCCCCACATCCAAAAGTCATCCAGCCCAGGATGCCCACTGTGCAGAGGCTGAGGCACCCCGATACATAAAATGTTTCCCTTTAAAACAGATCAACCGATTCCCAAAATTAGCTCCAAGATTTTCATCCTCAGACTCTGGGTGGGCTATGGAAATGTATGGCCCCGAATTGCAGTCTCTAGGTCAGTAAGAAATGGTCCACCAAGGTCATGATATGGAGCATGACCCTGAAAACTCAAAATTAAATTGTGGCCCCTGAGAGTACAAGTGGATAATTGCAAATTACAGAACAATACACCAATTGAAACAGCAATGTAGAGTGTGGCCTGAGGGATAAGAAGTTCCTCCTCAAGGTTCAGGAAATGGCAAGTACAACATAAAAGTTTATTCTCACCTGCGGCCATTAGGACGAGGAAGATTGCTGGTGACCTCGGAAGACGATGCACAGGACTGCCTCCCACCCATTCCAACAGGGGCCTGACTCTGGAACTCATTGTCACTGCTGATTCTACTCAGGGGAGGACTTGAAACTTTTATGAGTTTCCTGGACCTGCCATAGCAACTACCATGACTCGATGGTTTATAACAACAGAGCTTCTCCCCCAGCTCTGTAGACCAGCAGTCTGAGATCCAGGCAGGACAGGGCTGGTGAGATCCAGGCAGGGCAGGGCTGGTGAGATCCAGGTGGGGAAGGGCTTTGTTCCCTCTGGAGGTTCCAGGGGAGGGTCATTCCTGCCTCTTCCAGCTTCTGGGGCTCCAAGCATTCCTGGACCCATGTCTACATACCTCCCATCTCTGCCTGTGTCTTCACATGGCTTCTTCTCTGGGCCTGTGTCTCTCCTCTTCTGTCCCTTATAAGGACACCCATCATTGAATTTAGGACCACCCTGGTTCATGATGAGCTCATCTCAGATCCTTCACTTCATCATATCTTCAAGATCCCCATTTCCAAATAAGACCCCATCCGAGGTTGTGATCACAGAAAGCCATGTATTGGCTATAGGGCAGAGGATGGAGGGTTCTTGGGGTGGCTAAAGGCCTCCCTCATTTGTGCGTCTTCCTACAAGTTTGTAGTAGGATGAACTTCCTACAGATTCGGTCATCCACTGAAGCAATTGCATCCTATCCATCAAGGGCATACAGTTGCCCCACCCTCAGCTCCAGACTCATGTTTCATGTTCTGCCACCAGGGAGAAAATGTCTGATCTCACCATGTCTTTACTTATCTTGACCTTGGTCCCCAGGTGATTCATCAAACACAGGTCTAGGTGTTTCTGTGATGTATTTTGTAAATATGACTGATATCCACAAGCAGCTGACTTCAGGTAAAGGAGATCAGCCTCCGTGGTGTGGGTGGGCCGCATCTAATCAGTTGAAGATGCTCAAAGCAAAGACTTCCCTGAGGTTTCCCTCGGGGCAAAAGGAATTCTGCATCATTTCTACAGCACCGACCACTGCTTGAGCTTCCAGTCTTCCCACCTGCCCTGAAGCTTTCAGATTTGCCAGCCCCCACAATAGCATGAGCTAAATTAATATATTCTTACATCTCTTACTGCAACTCATAGACAAATTCTGCAGACCTAACGCACAGTCTAGTGAACACAGACAGCAATATTGCATTATAATCCTCCAGATTCCTAAGAGACTAGATCTTCATTATTCTCACCGCAAAAAAGAAAGGGTAATCCTGCAACACGATAGAGGCGCTGTTGCTACAATGGCAATCCTCTCACAGTATAGCCACGGATCACACCCATACGCTGTACATCTTAAATGCACACAATACATCATTGAATTGACACAAGCACGTTGTCATTATGTTACCTATATTTCAATTAAAAATACATAAATCACTGTATATATCATTACACGTAAAATAGATATAAATACATTATGTATTATATAATATATACAATGTTATATATAACAGTTATATATAACTGTATTACATATCACTATATATATAATAAGTATCTATATGTAGCTATATATGTAACTAGAGACATAACCATAACTATTATAACCATGTATATAACATACATGTAATGGTATATAACTACATAACTATATATGTAACTACATCACTGTATAACCATAACCATGTAACTATATAGAACTTTAAATATATAATTATATATAACCATATATAACCATGTGTATTACTATATATATCACATATATGTAACAATATATATAATTACACAACCATATATAATTATATAATTATAATTATGTAATTGTAACTCTATAACTATATAACTATAATTATAAAACTATTTATAATATATATAACTATATATAAGCATGTATATAACATATGTAATTATATATCATGTATGTAACTATCTATAACTGTAACTATATACCTATATAACTATAGGTAACCATATATAACCATGTATATGACTATATATAACCATATATATCACATATATGTGACAATATATATAATTACACAACCATATATAATTATATAATTATAATTATGTAATTGTAACTCTATAACTATATAGCTATAGCTATAAAACTATTTATAATATATATAACTATATATAAGCATGTATATAACATATGTAACTACATATCATATATGTAACTATATATAAATGTAACTATATACCTATATAACTATATGTAACCATATATAACCATGTATATAACTATATATCACATATATGTAACTATTATAACTATACAACCATATATAACTATATAATTATAACTATGTAATTGTAACTCTATAACTATATAGCTATAGCTATAAAACTATAATATATTTAACTATATATAAGCATGTATATAACAGATATGTAATTATATATTATATATGTAACTATCTATAACTATAAGTATATACCTATATAACTATAGGTAACCATATATAACCACGTATATAACTATATATAACATATATGTAACTATATATAACCATATAATTATATGTATAACTATACATATAGCCATATATATATGGATAGGTCCGTTTCTCTGATAGAACCCAGGCTGATACAAATTCCCAGAAGAGAAATTCTAAGAAGGTCTACTGGCCAGCCTGAGCAATCAGTCCATAGCTTCCCCAGTTTCTCATCCTCTGCACAACTGACACTTGGGGGTCGCTCCTTCTATGCCCTACGGGGCCATCTTGTGCACTATAGGGCATTGAGGATCGTCCCTGGTCCCAAGCCGGCCGATGCCAGTACCAACTTCCACCCTGAGTCGTGACAACCACACACGCCCAGGGGTCCCCTGGGGTGCAGAACTGCCCCAGATGGAGAACTACTGGGTTGGACCAGTCTTTTTTATCAGGGATTTCATCGGCCCCTACTTGGAGCATCCCCACCTCTTTGGTAGGGATGAGCCAGGGTGGGAAGATGCTGGAGGTGGATATGTGAACTCTGGAGAACAAAAGACTTAGTAGATATATCAGAAGGTCCCCAGGCCCTAAAATTATTGCACCTTAACAACGTGGTGCCAAAGTGTGGGCAACCCTACCCAGTCTGGAGGTAGCTCCTGGCATCAGACTTGCCCCTGTTTACCTCACACACACCTAAGTAGGTGAGGAACGTGAGTCTGGAGAAGTAAGACTCTGATGCCCAACATGCATGGCACGTTGTCCCGACGCCTTCAGATTCATGGGTCATCCCGCAGGGAATCAACACTCTGGGAGGGACAACCCAAGACCAGCCCCCAAACTGTGCTCCTTTCTCTGGGAGCTTGGCCAAGGAAAGCATCCCGATTGCTGTCTCTCAAGAAAGATCAAAATCTGAGCAGCAGAAATGGATTTATTTGCCCAGAGAAGCACCACGTTTCAGGCTTTGGGGCTGATCAGAAATGAGAAGGATGAGGAGAAGCAGGGTGTCTGAACGTTGGAAACGCGTCTCAGGAACCTCCAAGAGTCTCCAAACGAGGGCGATGCACATTTCACGTGGCTCTGGACCCCTGTACAAAGGGTTGTGCCGCGCGGCTGGCTCAAAACACACGAGGCACTTGGAAAATATTAACTGTTGGGCACCGGGCAAGGCATCTGAGCCTTGAGCACAGGCCCTGGAAAAACCATTGCAGCAATATGTTTCGGGGAAGATAAGTTTGATGGCAAGACCGTGGAAAATGCCTTTATCTTCCAGGAGGACGAGAGAAAGTGAAAGCTTCCCTCTCTCTCCTTAAACTTCTGGATCCTGAGTTTTCCCTGGGATTTGAAGCATCCTTCTGGCTCACGGTTATAAACACACAGAACGGAGAAATGAAAATGTAGAAAGGTTTCCCACTGTTCACACAGATGGAAAGGGGCACGTCCTCACTTTGAACTCTGTTCTTAAGGTTCTGGTGACCCTGGGCCAGCCTCTCTGGCTGGGGCTTCATCTTGGGGTCACTTGGGGTTCAGGGTTTCGAATAGGGACATGCCCTCCGCAATAGTTTTTCACAAAATTGCAGAAACATTTCCCTCAGAATCTGGATAAGCACATTCTCCCCCTACATGCCTCCTTAAGACAGCATCTTAGCCAGCTGGGGGTGTCCATAATGAAATGCCACGGTCTGTAGGGGCGGCTTAAACAACAGACAGTTTCTTCACAGTCCTGGGGGCTGGAGCTCTGGGATCCAGGCATGAAAACTGCCTTCCTGACTTGCATTCCTTACATGGTTTTTCCTGTGCAGAGAGAGAAAGGGAATCTCTTCTCCTTCTCCTTTTTCTCTTTCTCCTCCTCCTTCTCCTCTTCCTTCTTCTTCTTCTTTCTTCTTTTTTCTCCTTCTCCTTCTCCTTCATCTTCTTCTTCCTTCTTCTCCTCCTCTTACCCTTCCTCTCCTCCTCTTCTCCCTCCTCCTTTTTCTTCTCCTCCCCTTTCTGCTTTTTCTTCTTATTTAAGGACACCTGTCGTATGGGATGAGGTCCTCAGCCTTATAACCTCATGGAAATTCAACTACTACCTAAAAGCCCTCTCTCCCCATATGGTGGCACTAAGGATTAAAATCATGAATTTGGAGGTAGGAGGGACCTCCATTCGTAGCACACACCATATGCTCTGGGGATGAAAATCTGTGGACATGTCATTTTTGTGAAGTGGGAAATGCCAATCTGGTGAAATAAATAGTTTAGTCCAAAAAAAAAAAAAAAGTATCATCTCGTCTTGAAATGGTGATGAACGTCCGCCATCTTACTTTACCAGCACAAAAACAAAACACTCACCAGGGACACAGATGGCCGCCCAAGACAGCCTCATGCTTACCACCCAGATGCCACCAACATTGACTCCCCTGGACCATGCGTGGTTCATTTCTATGTATCTGCAATCAGATATGACGGGTTCTCGTGAGGATCCCGTGGACGGAGTAACTTTGCCTTCCCATTCCTGCAGGGTGTTCCCATTGGCACTTACTGAATTACACCTGCGTCCTCCTGATGGGTAAGGAAGGGAAAGAGGAGCTTCCACAGACAAAAGTGTCCGGGGAGACCCGTGTTCTGTATCAACCTCCCGAGACTCACCCTATGAATTCCACACATGAGAAATGTCATCACGCGGGTGTGGGAATTTCAGTTAGATCAAGCGAGCGTGTATGTCAGTGGAACACCCTGGCATCCCTGATTTGTGGAAGGCCACCTTCTGGCTTCATGCTTTCAAGCTACTTTCCCTATCTGAGCCCATTTTCCACCCTCCCCCAAGGGGTTGCCATTGGAGTGGGTCCATGGTGCAATTTTTTTTTGTCCTTTGAAACTGAGCTGTGCTGGTTAACAGGCGTATGGGTTTTAGGGCTCAGGAATGGGGTTTACGGCCCTGGAAGGGGGTTATGTCCACCATCTCAATCTGTTTCTCTTTCTTTCCCCATTCACTAAGCCCCCCATTCTAAAGACCTGCCATATGGCTTTGGGTGTCATGAGTCCACAACTTCTGTGACAACCACAGCAACCAACTCGACCCAACGGACGCGTCCAAATCATGGCGCCCACCAAGCACAGACTAACATTCTTTCCAAGTGCCCCTGAAACTTCAGTTCACTGAGGTCGACCCCGTTCTGAGCCATGAAGCAAAAATCCAACGAATCTTCAAGAACTGGAATTTTGCGAGGTATGTTCTCAGACCAGGACAGGACCAACGTGGAAATCAATCATCGGAAGTTATCTAAAAAGCCCGATTTGGGTCAGGTCAACAGCACACTTGAAAACAATCCGTGGACAAAGAGAAATGACAAAGCAAATCGGGAAATGTTATGAACTGGATGAACATGGAAATACAACACCATGGAATTTGTGAAAGCGTCATAAGCAGTGGTTAAAGGACTTCTGTGCAGCCTCCGATCCTTAGAAGGAAAGAAAAAAGGCTTTGAATCAGTATTTTATGCTCTCACCTTCTTAAGAAACTAGATGGAGAAAAGCGTACTCAACAGCATGCAGAAGGAACTACGGAAGAACGTAAATCAGTATAATTGAAAACACAGACGCCACAGATAATCAATCGAGCCAAAAGTTGGTTCTCTGACCTCTCCATAAAATTTACAAACCTCTACCCAAACTAATGACGAAAATAAAAGAATCAATCTCTTAACCATATCGGGAATGAAGAAGGCAGGACATCGCTCAGAAACTATTGATTGCGTTAGAAGATTAACACGGAGATATTGTAAATGCGTTCGCGCCAACTAACATGACTATTGAGGTTATAGGACCAAATTCTTCAAATGACACAGATTGCCAAAGTTCACTGGGGATGGAATAAGTAAATGTAATTGTCAGACATTGATGAACATAATTGAATTTGTAGCTAAATACTTTAGGCAAAGGAAACCACCAACCCGAAGGACTTGACAGGCAAATTCTACCCAATGTATATGGCGAACACTTTGAGAACACAGAAGTGAAGGAAGCGTTTTCAATGCTTTGTGCAAGGAATTTTGGCATATTTGAGCATCAGCAACTTCTGTCAAGCGTTTTTCATTTCCAGGTATGTCTCAGTGTGTTTCTTAAATCTGGGTATGGCTTCCTAATATGGCAGGCAAACAAAGCCATCAGCACCAAGGGAATCATT
Organism: Meles meles; assembly: GCF_922984935.1. NCBI lineage: Eukaryota > Metazoa > Chordata > Mammalia > Carnivora > Mustelidae > Meles > Meles meles. Next base: position 1,040,757 of record NC_060087.1, on the reverse strand, counting down.
TTCATAACGAGGAGCGTAACGAGGAAGGATCGTCACCCAGAAATGGGGTGTAGGTTGAGTATTTGAAGTCAATCAAAGTAACGCACCAGAACAGAACAAAAAAATTCAGGAGCATAGAATCTGGGTGATGGACATTAAGGAGGGCATGTGATGGAATGGGCGTCGGGTAATTTATGCAACTAATGAGTCACTAAATTCTTCCTCTAGAACTAATAATACATTATATGTTGACTCAAATGGATTTAAATAAAGATTTTTTTTATGAAGTATAGACTCTCAATAGATGCAAAATAAAAAAAGATACCTGAGAAGTATCACCATTCATTTATGTTAAAAATATATACCAACTGTTTCTTAGAGCTAGAATAGAGAAATCTTTCATCATCTTACAGAATGCGTCTGTAAAAACTGGCCGCTAGTATATTTATGGGAGGAGCAGGGAAGACTTGACTCTTTCCTTATAGGGTCAGGAGACCGGCAAGGAGGCCCACTCTCTCATCCCTATTTGTGCAGGCAACACAATTTGCAGAGAAAATTAAAGGAGAAATAGTCTGTCTTTCCATCATGGCGGCCACATAGCTCTATACATTTCTTACCAAAATCCACACAACTATATACTTAAAAAGTGACAGTTTACTGTCCTCCCATAAACCCGGCTTGAGAAACAGTAGCACCCTAGAGGTCAAACTGAACATTTTCGACAAGCACACGGTCCTGGGAGTTTAGCTGGCTGCAGGAGGAGCTGGACGTAGACACGGAAGGAGTCGGTCGCCCCGAACTCTGCCTGGCTTTGCACAATGATACAGAGCTACCATAAAAGTCAGAAGACAGAGTCCCGACAGGTTGAAAGCCCAAAGGAACCAGGGGGCTCGATGATTCATCCTTAAACGATGATTAAAAGGATCAACATGTTCCCATGAGTCTTTTGAGCCCGGTTGGAAGCACACAGGGGAAGGGAAGTAAGTGTCTATGGTAATCTGCTGATGAAAGGGTTTTGAAAACTGGTTTTGCATGATAACAGGAGAGAGAGAGACGTATCAGCGGCTCCCAGCGAGAACCTTCATAAATGGAAAATAACGGGAATGATGACCCCTTATGAATAAGTCAGGTGTTTAAGACCATGAAAAGGTCTCAATGAAATGGTTATGGATATCTTGTGCCCAAGTCAGCATTACACCTGCACCGTGCTGGGCCAGCTGCTGGGGTTGTGCATGCACGAGCCCTTCTGCTGGCTGTTTGATCTGCTGTGTGAGGTCCCAACTCTTCTGAAATCGCTTTCAAATTCTGAAACTGGCCCGGGGGAAGATTCCCTTGGAATTTCCAACAAACCTTCACATCCGTTCCACTTAAAATTCTGAACCCATACATATATTTAGAGATATATATATATTAAAAATTCTGAACCCATATATTTATATTGTATATATTTATAATTCTGAACCACATGTGTATTTATGTATTATATATATTTAAAATGCTAAACACAACACACACACGCTTATCTGACTATATCATCTATAAACAGAGAGAGCCTTATACACTAAATGATAGTTCAATAGATGATATATTGATAGATGATGGATGGATGGATGAATGGACAGGTGGATAGATAGATAATACATATGAGAGGGAGGTAGGTAGATACATAGGTAGATAGGTAATGGATGGTTGGATAGTTAGATAAATAGACAGATATTGAGATGGAAGGATGGATGGATGGATAGATGGATCAATGGATGATGGATGGATGGATGGATGGATGATGGATAGATGGATGGATGAATGGGAGGGTGGGTTGGTGGGAGGATGGATGGATGGATGGATGTGTGGATGGATGGATGGATATGTGGATAGATGGGTGGATGGATAGATATATGGGTGGATGGACGGAGGGATGAATGGGTAGGTGGATGGATGGATGGATGGATGCATGGATGTGTGGATGGATGGATGATGGATGGATGGATGGAAGGATGATGGATGGATGGATGATAGATAGATGGATGGATGCATGATGGATGGATGGATGGATGGATGGATGGATAGATAGATATAAAGAGATGATATCTATCCTCTATCCATCCACCTAATCTATCATCTACATAATCTAATTCATGTCTATATCTCTATCATCTCTCTCTCTACGCACCCATACACACACACACTTATGCACACACACACACCATCCCTCGGCCAGAGCTCACATGAACCTTAGAACAACGTGGGAAGAAAAGCTGTACTTACCCCTGAAGGCAGAAGACACCCAGAAACTGTGTTTCAACAACACGTGCCAGAAAACACCAGATTACAGAGTACGGCCGGCATGTGTCTGAGCAATGTGGATGCCGGGGGAGGAAGCCACAGCTTCAGGTCAGGCCCTGGAGCTTTAGACCCTCAATAAAGAGCAGCAGACGGGGGAGCAGGTGCCCATCAATTCACTTACACAGCCGGGACAGCCCTGGTGAGCAATGAAGCAAATCACTGCCCAGGCCTGGGGATGGCTTCAAAGCCCCAGAGCCTTGTGCACCCATTTGCAATGCAAGTGATTTTTGCCCCAGAGTCACTCTAGAGATGATAAAGGCACACAAGTCCTTGCAGCCTGGCAACTTGAGGCTGTTTATGCTCCGGAGTGCAGGAACCCTCCTCTGTCCCATGCCAGGCTGGGTCCACTTCCCGGCCCCTGGGTTTGAGCTCTGCCCCCAACTCTCCCGATGGGTCCCATAGACCACGCTCTGCCTTATTTATCTTTGTGCCGTACCCAGACCGTGCACTCCATCAAACAGACTCAAAACGTAGGTCCAGACTTCTAGACCTTCCTGCCAGGAGCCCGGCCAGCACCAGGGTTCTGCCCTAATGTGTAGGTGTGCTCAGGGGATTTGGGGAGCCTCCAAACTCTCTGCACCCAAGCTTCCCCAGTTCTACAGAGACAATGCTTGGCAAAGGCATGGTAGCCCCTTGGACTTCACCTGATCCTGTGGACTATGCATATGGACTCTCGGACTATGCATGATACGGACACATCCTCCTGGGAGTGGTCACCCCTGATAGTTTGCATGAATGGACCACAGAGAACGTGATGCGTCCATACAGTGGAACACGCTTCAGCCATAAAAAGGAACAAGGCACTGAATTTCCAAGAAATTCAGAACTCCTGTCATAGCATTGTGCCCAGTGAGAGAGGACCCTCGGAAAAGTCACATATCATGGGATTGCGTTTACACAAAAGTCTCCAGAACACAAAAAGTTGTAGAGACACAGACCAGACTAGGACTGCCAGGGGCTGGGAGAGCAGAGAATTGGAAAGGATCCCCTCACGGGGATGAGGTTTCCATCTGATGAAAATGTTTTGGATCTAGCTCGGGGTGATGTTTGCACAGCCGTGTGAACGTTCCAAATATCGCTGATGCTACATTCTATGGGATGCGTATTTTACGAAAACTTAAAAATCAACGAAACTCTGGCCCCTGGACTCCGTGCCCCTGAGAGCCGCGGAGCACGAGGACAGGGTTACCGTACACAGGGCGCTTTCCGTGGATCGTTCCGGATGCTGTTTTGGCGTTAACTGTGCGTCCCATTTAAGAATAGCACGTCTGCGGTGTCTTTGCAGTTTCCAGAAAGCTGCCATTACAAAAGCCGTGCTCAGTTCCCGGTCCTGAATCTGTTGCCAGCAAGCAAACCCTAAAGGACACAGGTCGCCTCTCGGTGGCAAGAGAGCCTCACGGCAGGCACATACCACGTTCAGCTCCCTCCCTCTATGAAGACTATGCACCAAGCACCCTGTTTTACAAAATGAGGTCTCCCCTGTCTTTGCAACAGGATTGGAGCAACAGAGTTTTTGTTCTATTTATTTACTTTTTTTTTTTTAAAGAGTGGTACTCTTTGGGCAGCTGGAAGAGAAAGCAAGCTTTACAGGGGGCCGCGGGGTGCATCCAAGTGTTTGCCGCGTGTCAAAGCTGAGAGAGACCTGCAGCTCCTGCTCCAGGGAGGACCCAAGCTCGGCTTCCGTGTTGCAGGTGGAGGCAATCAGGACATCAAGTCACACAGACAGACATTCCCACCAGGACTAAAAGGCTCTCGTCGGGCGTGCACGCTACGCTAAGGATCTGGGCACTCAATCCTGGCTCATCCCCCGGGAAAAGCCCGAGATAAACTTTGTTTTCAACCGAGTACCAAGAAAGAATGAAGATCTCAGGAATTTCAGTGAGAATGAGCTGCCTCGCGGGCTGTTTTGATTTAAATGAGGATCCTGCCGACTACTACCAGAACAAGAATAGAGCTTTTGTCTTATGAGAACAGGTGTTTTCGGGGGGAGGGGGGCTCATTCCACTTTCTCTTTGTTATAATCCCTCGCCGCTGCATTTCTGTTTTCAGTAAGGAATCGCAGCACAGAAAACAGAAACACGTTTAGGAAAAGCTGTGCCGACAGGCGGGAAATTCCTGCGACCCGTCTTCCACCCCACCGGCTGCAAATAAATAATTGTGACTCGTTTGCATTCCTGCTGGAGTCTGTTATCAAGCCTTCCCGTTACCAGGGGCACATTAGGTCAAAGCCCCTTTGCCCCCCCAACACGTGCCTGAGCCCCGTAAGACAACCCTGCGAGGAAGCACTGACCCAAACATTGCCGAGATCCTGCTGGTAATGAGTGGTGTAAAGCCTGCCTTGTGGGCATTGCTCCATTAAGGAAGGAGGATCAATACAGACATGGTGAAAAGAAGGGCCATCTGTACCCCAATGTTTATTGCAGCAATGGCTACGGTCGCCAAACTGTGGAAAGAACCAAGATGCCCTTCAACGGACGAATGGATAAGGAAGATGTGGTCCATATACACGATGGAGTATTATGCCTCCATCAGAAAGGATGAATACCCAACTTTGGTAGCAACATGGACGGGACTGGAAGAGATTATGCTGAGCGAAATAAGTCAAGTAGAGAGAGTCAAGTATCATATGGTCTCACTTATTTGTGGAGCATAACAAAGAACATGGAGGACATGGGGAGATGGAGAGGAGAGGGAGTTGAGGGAAACTGGAAGGGGAGATGAACCATGAGAGACTGTGGACTCTGAAAAACAACCTGAGGGTTTTGGAGGGGCGCGGGGTGGGGGATGCGTGAGCCTGGTGGTGGGTATTGAGGAGGGCACGGATTGCATGGAGCACTGGGTTTATACATAAACAAGGAATCATGGAACACTGCATCCAAAACTAATGCCGTACTGTATGGTGACTAACATCACATAATAAAAAACAATCATAGGTTTTTTTTAAAAAGGGAGGAGGGTCATTGATTGTTCCCCTGTGAAGGGTCAGGGATCCAGGCTCAGAGAAGTGCAAGCCTTCCCCCCAGGGTCCACAGCAGGAGAGTCCGAAGTGAGCACGGTTCCCGTATTCCCCAAACACAATGGGACAAAACCGGCATTGGGCTTCGCTGGGCTGGAAGAAGGAGAGCCCTGCTACCGTCAGCGTGGCTGTGTCTGGCGCGTGTAGGCCACCCAGCGCAGGGCTGCGGCACCATCAATACCACCAGGCAACAACCACAGACACCATGTCTCTTCCTTGTGCAAAAGTCTCTCTGCTCAAAATCTCCCCCTGCCTCTGCCGCTTGGCTAAGCTCACCCGGGCTGACACAGTGACCTTTCTGGCTGTTTACCTGCCGTTCCCTTCCAGCCGGCCTCTGCGGAGGCAGCATTTCACGCCTCTCCCTGCAAGAGCGCCAGACTGGGGCCAGCCTGGGATGTAGCGTGTCTCCGTCCCCTGGGGCCACAGTGCATGGACGTTTCGTGATGCACGAGCACCACGACCTGGAGACACCCCATATCCCACTTGCAGATTTCCCCATGCTTCCCTGTGTCTCTTCCTGGAGCGGGTAAACATCCCCCTGGGTGGTCAGACGCAGTGCTCCCGTGGGGGCTCACCCCACATCTGTGGACGTATGGACTCCCCGATTCAGAAGGAGCCTCAGCATACATGTAAAATCCATCCCTGAAGCCTGTGGGTGGTGCCCCGAAGGCACGCAGACCTCTTTGAGGTTTGGACCCACAGCCCTATGTGAGGATTAGAATGTAAGGTGTCCCTGACAGAGGGGACCTGTCGGGCAGCTCTGCTCTTCTCCAGGATTGGGTCCATGATGGCAGCAGATAGGAGATTGCTCACCGCCGGCAGGATGGAGTCTCACAGCCCACAATCCGCACACGAGCCGGAGGGAGCCTTTTCAAAACACGCAACCCATCGCATGCGTGCTCCAGCTTTCCCTGTGTGAGAAACAGGGCACAAACTCCCTACAGGTACGCTGGCCACCAGGTACCGGGAGCAGGTGCACCCCCGTGTCCTCTCTGCCTGGAATTCGAATCCCCCAGACACCTGCACGAAATGGCAATCACCCCCTTGTGTTCCCCCACAGTTGAAACAGGGCAGTTTCATGTCAGTCCTATGGCAACACAAGTGGGAAAAACACAAATAAATAAATAAGGAGGTTTGAGAATCTGACTTTGGAGCAAACCCTATTCCCCATATTTTGGGTTGAATAGTATCCACCCCCCCCTCCCCAATTCATCTCCATCTGGAAACTCAGAATGGGATCTTGTTTGGAAACAGGGTCTTTGCAGATGTAATAAGGAAAGGGGCTGAGATGAGCTCCTCCTGGGTCAGGGTGACCCTAAAGCCAATGGCGGGTGTCCTTGTAAGAGACAGAAGAGGACACACAGATACGGAGGAGAAGCCATGAGAAGATGGAGGCCATGATGGGAGGGATGAGGCCACCAGCCCAGGGACTCCTGGAACCCCAGAAGCTGGAAGGGGCAGGAAGGACCCTCCCTTGGAGTCTACTGTTTAGAACGTGGCCCTGCTGTTTCTCTGAACCATCAATATGTCCCTTTCCCTCAGCCCTTCAAGGGTTCCTGTCCTGGAGGTCTGGGGGCACAGAAAGTCATGCCCCCTCTATGCTCTTCCTCTAACCTGGCTCAAAACCACACTGTATCGAGGGGCCTGAGCCTCAGGCTGGGTGGTTCACTAGAAAGACCTGTACGACCCAGAACCTGTTGTGCCCATGGCTATGGCTCATCCCAGAAATAGGACGCAGAACCAAATGAGCAAAGAGAAAACGTGCTTGGGGCGACGTCCGGTGAAAAGCAAATACAAGTTGTCCACAAGTTGGACACACCCAGGACACGCTTAATTCCTCTGCCATCGACTTGGGACCGTATGTTGGAAATGACGCCAACCACAAGGACACTCTTTAGAGCCTGGCATCCCAAGGTATTTGGGACGGGGGTTCGTCACCAACAGCAAGACCCCTCAGGGGAAAGCCAGTGCTGACCACAGACCACATTGCGAACTCGAACTCCCAGAAAAATCCGTTCAGCGTGGCTTAAGGACAAACGATCATAACCTTCCAGGATCCAGTCAAGAGCCAGTCGTGAAAACAGACCGTTCTTGGGAACATGCGGGGTTTGAGCTACCCGTGGTTGCAGACGTGACCCCTTCCTATAGACCTGGGCAAAACCTAGGGCTTTCAACAGAGCATCATCTGGGGCCACACCAGGAGAAGAAGCCAGATCTCAGGACCAACTCCATCGGTGGGGCTGTTCCTTCTCCTGCTGGCTTTGGTTCTCGGGCCACAAGGGAGCTCACCATCTTGAGCAACGCTCCCCTCTGTGGTATCCTGGGTTCCAAGACAAACGAGGCTGAGCCAGATGGTGCCCAAGGCTCTGCCCATGAGATCCTCCAAGTCTAGGTTTTGCAGAAGGACCTGTGCTGGGCTAAGTCTAGGAACAAATGTTCATGCTCTAAAATACTTACCATGCCCCTGCCCTTGAGGAGAAATCATCCCCTTCGTGGGTAAGTTACATAAGGTGCACCCTGGGCTACCTTCCCGATCCTGCAGGATTTTCATAAATGCAAAGGACAAGACTCCCTCAGTACTTTCTTGCTTTGTTTTGCCTTTTCTTCTTCTTTTTTTTTTCCTTGAGACGTATCTTCACCAGAAAGGACCTTTTCTGGATCATTTGGTAAACCCAGGCTTCCCATCCGTTGGCAAAGTCGCGTCAAACGTCCTGAGCGATTACAAACAGGAGCATGCCGTTCCCCGCTGCTCATACGATGCCAGCCCAACAAGGAAGATCCTGTTTAATTTTGTTATTTTGAAGTAATTTCATGAGTGAGTAAAGTAAGCACAGAGATGGTAAATTGCATAAAACCATTATGATATTGCCGAGGGGATCAGCATCTCTGAGCTCTGGGTCAAGCAAGGAGAAGGGAGGTGGAAGATATCCGGGAAATGTTAGGAATGCGTCTGCAGATCTATAGAGACCACAATGCCCTATTTTATAAAATGTCAGATCAAGAATTATTTTCATCAAACCAGACCATCATGGGCCACTGGTTAGTTCCCCTTTGCTCTGTGGCTTATCAACCCTTGGATGGTCCTTGATGACCTGAGGGTTGCAGGTGTATTGAAAGACACTTATCTAGGGATGTTCTGTGACTGATACCCTATTTCTCCCAGGAGCCCCAAAGACATGAGGGTCCCGGGAGAGACAGGGCAGTTCTAGGCATTCAAATACCAATGCCCTAATTCTAGAGCATGTGTTAGATTCTGTTGCTGCTGTAGCAAATGACCACATACTGGGGGCTTAACACTGTAGCCCTGGAGACCAGAAGTCTGAGGTCCAGGTGGGGCAGGACCACTGAGATCCAGGCAGAGCAGGGATGCTGAGATCCAGGCGGGGCAGGGTCATGCTCCCTCCTGAGGCTCCAGGGGAGGATCCCTCCTGCCTCTTCCAGCTTCTGGAGCTCCAGCCATCCCTGGGTGGTGGCCTCATTTCTCCCATCTCTGCCTGTATCTTCACATGGCTTCTCCTTTGTGTCTGTTTCTCTTCTGTCTCTTGTAAGAACACTTGTCATTGCATTGAGGACCGCCCTGATCCAAGATGAGCTCACCTCAGACCCTTTACTTTATCACATTTTCCAAGACCATATTCCCACATGAGGTCCCCTTCACACATTCCAGCTGTGAGGACATGCACATGTATTTCGGGGGCGGACACACTTTCATCCACTATCGTCAGCATCTCTGCTCTCGCTGCAAGAAACTTTGGAAAGGTGAGCGTTGCTACTTTCCATCTCCAGGGGGGAGGGTCTCAGCCTCATGGGGACGGGTCCCCCCACAAAGGATGGCATCCGGATGCTGAGCAAATAGAGAATGGGTCGCAATGAGGGCACCATCCTGATCTGGAGCCAGCCCTTGGGTTTCTAGATTTCAGAACTGCAGCACAAATGGGTTCCTTCACCTCCCTCTTCGTCAGAGACCCCTGTCTATTAATTCTTGCTCTAGATGGACTGACACAGAGGTGACGCTGAGGACGTGCATGCAGGTGTGTTCTTCAGGCTGCTGGCAGGAGGGAGCCCAAGGCCAGTCATAGATATTAGGAGCTCTCAGCAAAACAGGTAAGTGGTAATCCCCCGAAATCCCGAGTCCCTTTCTGCCACCCTACTGTTTCCACCAAGATCTGAGGTGTAAACAGGAGGTCCTAGTCATGGGGTCACCCTGTCCCATTATTCGAGGAAAAGACCATCCTTCTGTCACATTTTCTGGTACGGCCATGGGTGTCTCGGAGGTCCAGCTAAGGGAATATTGAATTGGAAACAGGCCATGTTATCCCAACTCGGGAAGACATTTGGAAGCACAGAGATAAGACCAACGAGAAATGACGTATGTCATTAGAACATTGGGTACATGATTCTTTCAAGAATCCAAGCTCTGTTTACCAAGGAACAGAGAGTACGTTGAGTTTATATGTAAAAAAAAGGACAATATGCATATAAAGGGAAAGTAATAAGGATGAACCAGGAAACCGGATGAAACGGCTGTCACGTGGATGAGCAAATCATAGCTGGGATTGCTCCGGTCCTCCCAAAAGGAGTCATTCACTTGGAGGATCGTGTTTGAAATAGAAAATAGAAGTCATTAATAGGTCCCTGGGTTGTCTGATCATCTGGTCAATGAAAAATGAGTCATCGCGTCGTAGGATTACACTGGGTAATGGCTGTGGCTTCCCGCTGATGTCAGCCGGAGCACCGCCGCCGGGGCAGATAACGGGAAACGCATGAGTTCCTGTCCCACGGGGAATGTCGCGAGCAAACTGGCTAACGCGTGTCAGTTCAAAGTCGATCGAGGTGCGTAATTGCACAGGGAAAAAAAGAACCCCCAATATTCTGAAATCTTACGTTCTTATATGAGACGAAGGCGGTGGAGATTTCGCGACACTGAAAGCCATCCTGAGGCAGGTCTGTGACATGTGTCCAAACCTCCATCATATACCTGTGATCATGAGGAATCGAGAAAATACTAGAATATAGATCAGACATCTCTATAGATCAGACACCTGTGCAGATGAGATACTTGTATAGATCAGACACCTGGATGGATGAGACACCTGTACAGATCAGATACCTGCGTAGATGACACACCTGTCCAGGTGAGACGCTTGTGTCGACCAAATTCATTTTCCCGTGGAGACAAGGTGAAGGAATGTAGATCAGACATCTCTATAGATCAGATCCCTGCATAGACCAGGCGCCTGCGTTGATGACACACCTGTCCAGGTGAGACCCTTGTGTAGATCAAATTCATTTTCACGTGAAGACAAGATGAAGGAATGTAGATCAGACAGTTAACGTAGATGAGACACCTGCGTAGAACATACACCTGCGTAGATGAGATACTTCTATAGATCAGATACCTGCGTAGATGAGACACCTGTCCAGGTGAGACGCTTGTGTCGATCAAATTCATTTTCCCATGAAGACAAGATGAAGGAACGTAGATCAGACATCTCTATAGATCAGATCCCTGCATAGACCAGACTCCTGCGTAGATGACACACCTGTACAGGTGAGACCCTTGTGTAGATCAAATTCATTTTCACGTGAAGACAAGATGAAGGAATGTAGATCAGACAGTTAACGTAGATGAGACACCTGCGTAGAACATACACCTGCATAGATGAGATACTTCTATAGATCAGATACCTGCGTAGATGAGACACCTGTCCAGGTGAGATGCTTGTGTCGATCAAATTCATTTTCCCATGAAGACAAGATGAAGGAACGTAGATCAGACACTTAATGTAGATGAGACACCTGTGTAGAACATACACCTGTGTAGATGAGCTACTTCTATAGACCAGATACCTATGTAGATGACACACCTGTCCAGGTGAGACACTTGTGTCGATCAAATTCATTTTCACGTGAAGACAAGGTGAAGGAATGTAGATCACACATCTCTATAGATCAGATACCTGCGTAGACCAGGCGCCTGTGTAAATGACACACCTGTCCAGGTGAGACACTTGTGTAGATCAAATTCATTTTCCCGTGAAGACAAGATGAAGGAACGTAGATCAGACACGTGTGTAGATGACACACACCTGTCCAGGTGAGATGCTTGTGTAGATCAAATTCATTTTCCTGGATATCAACCTTTTGTCCGTACTGTCATTTTCAAATATCTTCTCCCATTCCATGGGTTGCCTTTTTGTTTTGTTGACTGTTTCCTTTTCTGTGCAGAAGCTTTTGATCTTGATGAAGTCCCAAAAGTTCATTTTCGCTTTTGTTTCCTTGAAGACAAGGTGAAGGAATGTAGATCAGACATCTGTGCAGATCAGACACCTGTGTAGATGAGACACCTGTCCAGGTGAGACCCTTGTGTAGATCAAATTCATTTTCATGTAAAGACAAGATGAGGGAATGTAGATCAGACATCTCTATAGATCAGATACCTGCATAGACCAGACTCCTGTGTAGATAACACACCTGTCCAGGTGAGACGCTTGGGTACATCAAATTCATTTTCCCATGAAGACAAAGTGAAGGAATGTAGATCCAACACCTGTATAGATGAGACCCCTGCGCAGATCCAGTTCTTTTTCCAGTCAAGAGCAGATCAAAGAGCGTGCCACCCGAAAGTGTAGGGAAGGGGCAACACTGTCAAACGGTGAATTAAGAAAAATGATACCTTTCTGGATTCTGTGATGGGTGGGATATTTGTCAGTGTTTAAAATTTGACATTGATCATAAATTAATTCTAAAGAAGAAAATTCACTTTCCTCAACACGTGTGCATAATTTCCTATTCCTTTACTAAAAAGGCCCTGGGGCATCTGGGTGGCTCAGTTGCTTAAGCACCTGCCTTTGGCTCAGGTCATGATCCTGGAGTCCTGAGATCGAGTCCTGCATCAGGATCTCTGCTCAGTGGGGAGTCTGTTTCTCCGTGTGACCCTGTCTCTTCTCATGCGCTCTCTCTAACTCTCTCTCTCAAATAAATAAATAAAATCTTTAAAAAAAATAAAAAATAAAGAGGCCCTGAATGATATAAGCACCTTGTTGAATGAACTCCTCCTGGGTCCCACGTTCCTAGAAATCGTAAAGGGTGAGATACCGCTTTCTCAACGTTCTTCCATTCCATGATGGCTTCCTGCAAAGAATCCCCTTTCTTATGTGACTCAGGTAAGATTTGGGGATACCCCCCACTGTGTATGTAGGACAAGTGGGACCCTCTTGACCCGACAAATTGCCATGTTTTGGTCTCATAGATGGTAAGATGTACTCACTAGCACAGCTGTATTTCTGTTGCTTGCAACCAAGAACCAGATCATGAATCACCACAGTATAAATGGGATTTTGAGACATGTTTCCAGGGATTTGTGAATAAAGAGTTTGGGCAGTGAATTCCCCTGATGTATCTTGCGTGTGCACGCGCGTGTGTGTGTGTGTGTGTGTGTGTGTGAGAGAGAGAGAACTATAGCCTAGACTCCTAGAAATTGAACTGCCGGTTCAACCAATTTGTGCATTTTTCATCTCACCGGAAGAGTGTGGATGGATTTCATCAGCTGATGTCCCCAGTAGAGAACCGTTTTTCCGAATTCCCCGAGCCCAGCACTGTCGTCTGTCTTTTTTTGTATGTTCTCAAACTCAGGAGTGAGTGTGGGGTCTTCTGAAGTTGGGTGTGTCTCTGAATGTGTGGCATGTTGACCACAAGGGTGGCCATTTCTCATCCTTGTTCTGTGAGCCTAGGTTGTCAAAGTCATGCATACAGGGAAAACACACTCTCTCTCTCTCTCTTTTTTAACAAAAAGAAGAAAAAGGGTTATTTTCTAAAGAAAAAGATGTCATGGTGTGGTGGCTCTAGAAGGTGCTTCTCCGATCTCACACTGAGGAGGGATCACAGGAGGTCCAGTTGCTGTCCTGAAACCCATCCCTGCACCATCCCTAGAAATCATACCTCTTTCATGACAGACTCCAGAGGGATACTGAGGCAGGGCTACTCCTGGGAGACACAGGATCTCTGACCTTTGGTTCTGGGTTCTTGTTCTGAGAACAGCGACCAGGACTGGACTTCCCACCCTGTCTTCAAGCTCAGAACTTCTCATCCATCAGTTTCTCTCTCCAGGGAGTCTACCCAGGGTCAGAGGAGATGTGCATTTCAATTAGACGTCTCCCCCCTTGTTCACCTTGACCACTTACTGTCCCTGGAGATGACCCTCTCCAATATACCCATGACACGGTCCATCCCAGCTCAGTGTCTCCTTTGGGGGCATGCAGACTAACACCCCAATTTCCAAAAAGGCCATGGTGCCGACTATTGCTCTACCTGCAAAATGGTGCTAACGGAACATGGCCCTAAACCACTGCTGCTCTTCCACGCAAGTCAACACCACCGGCGGCCCTCCACTGCCCCGCGTGCTCATACACCACAGTGGGCACCCTTAGCACACTCCAGCTGCATCTCCTCCTACACAGAGGGCCCCTGGCTCTCTGAAGACGGCCCCGATACAATTTTAGGGCAACAAATGACCCCACAAAGTCTTCACGACTCACCGGTCATGTCATAAAACATTCCCATCAAATCCCTGATCTGTTTATTCAGGAATTCGCTTGAGCTTCTGTGAGAACATGTGCCGTGGGGGGAAGAAGTTGGGTCTTAGGTTCCTGGGGCTGGAGTGGGGGCAGGGGACTTTTCAGCCACTAAACCTGAGGTGAGTGCTCCTGATTAACCGTGTGCTCTGCACAACGAGTCCACCGTACTCTTCTCAGATTAATTCCCCACCACAGACCCCACAACCACTTGGTGGACACCACCCACAGAAACACCTACACCAGTACAACAAATGGCGTGAGCCAGAATGTTCACGGCCACTTGTCCGCCATATTCCCAAGTGGGGAACTGCCCAAGGATCCATCCACAATACAGAGGATAAACACTAGAGGGGATGCTCATCAATCGTGTTGGTGAAGGACCCACAATGACCCGTTCTGATATGGAGGAATCTCCAGAACACAATGGTGGTCAGAAGAAGCCAGCCTCCCAACCACCCCCTCCCAAAAGCATATCTTCTATGATTTATTTGTGTAAAGTATGAAAATTGGCAAAACCATCAATGATGTTGAGTCAGAGTGGTAGGGGGAGATGGGGGCAGTGATTCTCCTTGGGGGTGACTGGAACCACAAGGGAGGCCAGTGGTCTTTGTGTCCACCTGGAAGCTGGTCAGTTTGTGAGTAGCTTCTGTGTGTGGAAATAATCTAGGAAAAAATATCCCATCTTGGTACATCCACACCATTTAAAATTAGTCCTATTTTACAGTTATTAGGACGATTTACAGAGTAGAACATAGAAAAAATTGGTATGTGAGTGTAAGTCCTCCAAAATGCAGACACCAGGATGGGATAACATTTCCCTGTGTTCGGGGTTATTTCCACAAATGCCCTTAGCGTGTGCTCTTAGGACTGAAGAACTTCTCCTGCGTGTGTGGCGCACCGATGAATTATGAAAGCGCTCTCTGAGCAGCCCTTCCAATGAGTTACCATTGTTTGCCCAAGACGAAGGACAACTCCTACAATCAGGGGCATAATGACCCTAATGGGTAATTGAATAAACTAAACCAGAGACCTGTGTGATCCTCCAACCCAGGGGGCTTGCCCCCAGCCCTGCGTTCTACACCTGCACACCCTGTAAGAGCACATCTGATATCCACGTTAGCCCAACGGGGAAGCCCACCCATGTCAGGTTGGCTTGGCTTTCCATTCTACACCGGATCTGCTCGGGGAAAGTGAGATGAGCTGGTCTTGCAGGCAGCAAAGACAGATAAAGGAGGGAGGTCCCTTCTCAGCCGCCCACACCCAACCCACTCAATGCCAATCCCGGTCTGCAGTCTGAGATGATGTCTGCTCTCTCACAGGGCCAGCAAGAGCACGGGTCACCAGGGCAGACACGCAGGCACATACACAGCCGGTCCTGGAGGTGGAACATTCTATATCTTTATGTAGAATGTGTTGACACCGGTTTGGGGATGGCCCCTCCCAAAAACGCGGCAGGACGAGTCTCCCCCCAGCATAGATGAAGTGACGGAGTTGATACCTGTCACATAGTCCCACGTGTGCCTTCGGCTTTGAAGTCATAATTAAAACATGACGTGGAAGGAAACTGGAGGCTTCCATCTGTTGTGACCTTAAAACTTGGCAAAGCCCAGATTCTTCCCTCGCAGCCTACAGTCCGCACGTCTCTGAACGCCGGGTCCTTCCCTGACACGGGGAAGTATCCTGTCTGCTGAAATTAAAGGGCGGTTCTTGCCCCGGAGCCTGGGTCTCTGAGGCTCTCGAAGGCAGAGAAGAGAAGCCCCGTGGTCTGGCGGTATGGGGGGACAATCCAACAGAGACACAGAGCTTCCCCTGACGAATGCACTGAACCTCCAAATCTCACATATCCAGGAGGAACCAAACCCCACTGAGCTGTCTGCACTCCTCGGAGCAGCCCTGAAGGTCTTTGCTGACTGCCTCGGAGATGGTGACTCAGTGCCCTGCACAACACCACTTCTCCCAAGAGCGACAGAGACACGGCTAAAAAGCTGACCCTACAAAGGGTATTATAGCTACACCTTGGCCGGAGGCCGGTTTAACTGCCCCTGGAGACACGGAACCGAGACTATCATGAAACTGGCTTTACTCTCATCCTGCCGACCAAGGGAAAGCTCTGTGTTCCCTCTGGACGGGCAGAGCCCCAAGTGGTTACGAGCCCACGGCCAGGCAGACGGAAGCTCAACCCCAGCTGTGTTGTTATCTTTTTAAAGGCCACACAGCTGGCGGTGAAGCTCTCCACGCCTGCTGGCACACTTGCGACTTGGGGTAATAACGGTGTCGCCGTTAGGAGGGGGCCACACCTTTCAACAAGGCGGTGCACCTGACTCGAACTCTTGGAACGGCCCCTTAGGCAGAGCAAGCGCTCGGTCAGTGGCAACCACCACTGTTATTCTTTGAGTCGTTCGAGAGAATGGGCCCGGCTGCCAGGTCCCCAGGCCCCTCTGAGCCGTAAGACCGAGGGGCTTCCTCTATCTGAGCTGATCTCCCCACAGAGGTCATCGGCACCTCGGACAGATGCTTGACAAAATGTGGGGCTGGCCTCACCCTAGTTTGTATTCCAACACCTCCCCGTGGTTCTAAAAACGTCAGTGTGGTGCAAAAACAATGAGTACTGTTACGCTGAAAATAAATGAATACATTAAAAAAAATAGAAAAAAAAATAAAAACGTCAGGCCCTGCCACCCGGTCGGTCGCCATGGCGACCACTGAAGCCTGCCCTCTGATGGCCGTCCCTGTGCACTTCTCCCCTCTAACCACCAGCTCCCCTCAACCATCCATCACAAAGTCTTCCACACAAACCACCGGCCAGGAAGCATCTTCCAAGGAGCTGCTTAATCCAATCCGCTCTGGAGAAGATGCATTTGAGGTCACGCAGCAGAACCCTAGCTCCCTTCAGGGGATGTTTTCAAGCTGGAATCATTTGGGGGATCCTCAAGTTCCAGGGGTTTTCAGCTCTGGTCTCTCTCTTTTCTTGCGGGACCTCAGTGTGGTCACTTTCCGGCAGCAGAGCCAAGAAACACGGCTTGAGAGTTGTCTCACCAGGGGATACGGCCTTCTGCACACCCCGACCAGGATGCTCGAGAAGGACAGGGAGACGGAGCCGTTGCCTCCTTATGCAAATGTCCTCGAAGCCATCAGCATACTATGCACCAACTCAAGCCATCAAAGAACTCATGGTACAAAGAACATGGAAACCCAACGGTCCATCTCCTTGGCAATATTTCTGCCCCAAAGGGACATTTCCATCCTTGTGAATAGACAATGGAGCAAAGTAACCCGATGGGAAGTGAGTCATCAGAGAGTGTATCAGTCAGGAGAAACTGGGCAGTGCTGCTATAACAAACATCCCCGGAATCTCAGAGGCCTACATATGACCCAAATCCCTTCTTCATGCCTGAACCTGCCCATCAGTGGGCATTCCACGCCACGTCTTCCGAAGACCAAGACCCGGGGTGATGGACCAGCCCAGTTCTGGTACATTACAAGTTTCTGAGGAGAGAGAGGCCATGTAGGGAGTCAGGTCTCGACTCTTCCAGGTTCTGACAGGTAATGACAAACGTTATTTCAAATTCGTGGTGGTCCATGAGGTCAGGGCTGTGATCATCCTTAGCCAGAGCAGCTGTATCTATAAATTTTTGAAGAAGGAAAATGCCCCAAACATAAGGCATTCTCTACTACTCACCAAATCCTACTAGCAGAAATGAAAGGTGGAACCTCTTGGGATGAACCCAGTAACACAAGAAAAATGCCTCGTGAACACAACGGGCTCTTGATCCAGAATTTCCAAGAACAACTTGGTGCCAGGAGAGGACTGCGAGAATTCAATCTCTGGCTTTGATGGGGTTTGGGGGAATAAAAACATTCCGGTCTCCATAGGACATAAAATCCGAGGTAATAAACGTACCCCACACAAATGCCCCATCCCATTTCCGCGATAACGTTTTTAGAACCACGGGGAGGTGTTGGAATACAATAAATAAAATAAAATAAACCCATAATAGCTGAATCGAACAGATGTCAAGAGTACAACGGAACACCCTTCCTCCAAATGCCAAGTCATTAAAAATTTTAATGCCCCATATTTGAAAGCTCTTATACTAAAAAAAATGTCAAAGGGACATGAATTTTTAATGAAACCAGCCTCATAAAATGCCTAGCGCCTCACAGATACAGGGTCGCAAGATGAATCCCAGCATAGAGACGCTTGCTTGTGAATGATGGCGATTGAGTAAGGGACGGTAGGTTCCCTGCAGATGCCCACGGTCCCCATCTTCCTTTAAGTAGGAATATAAAAGGATTGCGGTCTTGATTTCCGAGAGCGCCCTGAAAATCTCCAACGAAGTCAAGGAGTGTATTCGTTTCCCGTCGCGATCGTCACAGGGCAGCAACATGGACCTGGCTTCTGTAGACGTGCATTGTCTCCCGGTCCTGGAGGCGGGGAGTCTGAGATCCAGGCGGGGCAGAGGCTGGAGGTACCTTCCGGAGACCTCTCTGCCTGGTGCGTAGACCCCGTGTTCTTGTGTCCACACGTGGTCACCCCTCTGTTCTCATCCCTCTTCTTATAAGAACACCAGTCCTATGGGATCGGGGCCCATTCTAGTGACCTCCTTATACTTTAATCCCCTCTTTGAAGGTCCCGTCTCCAGGTGAAGACCAGAGGGCTCCCACATGGGTATCTCCAGGGGACACAATTCAGTCCACAGCAGTCAGCAAGAAGCGGACAGCATGTCCCTTCGGGAAACCCGTGGACCGTGCAGAGCTGCCTACATGTTCCCTGACCTACAGCCCATGGTCCTCAGTTTCTCCTTCGCATGGGCCTCATTTCTCTGACATCTTTAGAAGGAGGTCACGGAGCGTGGGCTGTGTCAACCGTGAGCGATATTCCATCTGCATTGTCACGGGACACATCTGCAGGGAAAGACGAGCCTTCCCAGACGTTTCGTGACGACCGCTGAGCAGAGAGCCAGACGCACGGTTAGCATGCGTGGAAGGCGGCTGCAACCAGGAACCCCCTGAAGTGCACGCTTTGATAAACAAACATCGAATGTTTCCCCAAACCCCTGCTCAGTGCCCACGATCCCTCCCACACAAGATCAACACAGCCCTCGGCCCTTCTCGGGTAAAACAGGAGCCCATGGCATGGACACGGCTGTAGAGAAGGGACGGCCAACATGGGGGAAGTCCTCAGGAGAAGGGAGAGCCCAAAGGGGTAAGCAGGGATGTCTGCTGTATTTCGTGTTGGTAGCATCAAAGGACGTCTCCAGGGGCACCGGGGAAGAAGAGATTGGGAAGATAAACCAGGACGAGGGGAGGAAGGCATTTGTCTGAGAACTCGAGAGAAGTGACTTCTGTCTGGGTCTTTCCTTACCGGAGTGTGCTGAGCGATGGTCCCGAAAAAAGCAGCCCTGCCCTGCCTGGATCTCAGCATCCCTGCCCTACCTGGAACCCAATGGTCTTGCCCTACCTGGAACGCAGTGGTCCTGCCCCACCTGGATCTCAGCGTCCCTGCCCTGCCTGGATCTCAGCGTCCCTGCCCTGTCTGGATCTCAGCATCTCTGTCCCACCTGGAAGTCAGTGGTCCTTCCCCACCTGGATCTCAGACTGCTGACCTCCACAGCTGGGGGAGGACGCCTGCGTGCTATTTTGAGCCGCCTCCACTGTGGTCATGTGTGACGGCCCACCCAGGAAAATCTTACGCCCACCTTGTTTATGATCCGTCTCCTTCTGTCCTGTCTCCCAGGAGAACTCCTGAGTGGGAAGGCGCCACGTTGATTTTCACCGTGAGCACCTCGGAGGGCATCGAAAGTCAGCAAGCTGTTCAAGCGTGGAGATTCGAGCAAGGCATTTTGGCGATTTTTGTTCCTTTGTGCATTCGTGGAACGTTACGCACGGGCTTCTGTTCTCCCACGCCCCTCCCCGCACACCTGGACCAGGTCAACGCAGCTGTACTATCACAAACGACCCCATGGGCACGTTGGCTTCAAACCCACATGCGTATTATCTTCTACTTGTGGAGGTCACACGTCCCACGCAGGTGTCCCAGGGGTAGAAATCCAGGTGCGGACAGGGCAGGGTCCTTCATGGGGGGGCTCCCGGAGAGAAACAATTCCTTGCCTCTTCCAACTGAGAGGTCAACTGTGTGCCCTGGCTTGGGGGACACACATCCCTGTGGTCTCTGCTTCCCTCCTCATCCCTCGTCTCTGACACGGATGCCCCTGATCCCTCTCATAAGGACCGTTGTGATGTCACTCGGACACCCAGGGTCGTCCACGATAATCTCTCCATCTCCAGAGCCTTAACTTGATCACCGCCGCCAAGTTCCTCTTTCCTTAGAAGGTGACGTATTTGTGTGTTTCTCACGTTGGGCTGCAGGCACGTCGTTGTGCCTTGAATAACGCCTTTGCTCAGCCGCCGAGTAAGCCCTGCTGGTCATTATAACAACGGTCAGTTTCAACAATTATATTACGACAATGCTCAACGGTGACGATGACCTTGTCACGGACCCAGGGCAGGTTTCTTAAAACACCACCGTTTCTGGGGTGTGGTCGGTCCCGCACATCGGACAATGAGCAGAGGGAGGGCATTTGAAGTCACGTCCCTGTTTTTCCATGGTTGCGTTTAACATGGTGACATTTTGTACGCTCGATGCACCCATTATTAAACTTCACATGTGTCTTTGTATCAAAAACACCATAAAGTTTCCAAATTGTGTGTGTGTGTGTGTGTGTGTGTGCAGGGGTGGGGGGCGGGAAGGAGAAGGAAAAGAGGAACGCGATGTTAGTAAGAAGACAAGCGTTCCCTGCTGGGACCGGGAGCTCCTGAGCCCCGAGTGCGCAGGGCGTGCCCAGAAGTCCCCAGGGTCAGCCCCACATGCCCAGCAGTACCTCTGCGTCCACATCCCACACACCGTGGTCTGTAGTGTCGGGATCTCAGGAGCAAAGTCAAGGTCCCGGAAGCAGGAAGAGGGGCCGCTCCCCGGCCCCATGGAGTCCGCCTCCTGCTCCTTGCGTGCGCTCTTCCCCATCCCGTACGCCTCACGGAGAAGGGGCTGGTGATTGGAAACCATCCCCGCTCCCCAGCTCTGCGCACGCCTCCCAGACCGAAAACAGAAAAGGTGCGTGGTGTGCGCCGTGCGCTCCCAGAGAGCGGACACATTCATCCCTGGACGGGTGTCTCCGAGGGGGTCCTCCTGGTCACCCACCAGCGGGGCGGGCAGGCGGCACGCCTGCACATCCAGGTTGACCGCTGGTTGGGGATTCCTGGACACAGTTTCGTCTCCCCGTGCGGACAGTGTCCCCGACGCGGGCTTGTGGTCGTCCCTGGTGGCCCCGTCAGAAGGCCGGAAGCAACGCAGCACCAAGCCTGAGGTTGGCGGGCTGGACGGCAGAGGCCTGGCCCTCGCCATCTCCAGTATCTCCACCGTGAGCCCTGATGGTCCATCGGAGAAGCCAAGGAAGCTCGGGGAACCCATCCCTTCCCAGCATGAAGTCTCTCACTTCGCACACGCATCACAGCGCACATGTTTCCTGCTCCCCCGGGGATGCTCAACGCCGGCCTCTAGCCCAGGGGGCTTGGAGACAACCCTGGGGTGTCTCCTTCTCGTGCCATCTCCGTTCCACACGAGCACGAGCTAATCAGCTTGGGGACACGCACACCTTAGTCACACAGGGGCATTCGCTCTGACTCACAGACATGCCATCGCCCGCCCGCTGGGACCTCCAAACCACGGGCCAGAGACCAAACAGGGGACCCACAGCAACGCCCCATCTGAGCACCAGTAAACGGAGTCGCAGGAGGACAAATGACTCAGTCACCGTCCCTCCCCATCCACCAGGAAAGGCAGGGTGGGATCGACCACGTGGACCCTCTGAGAAATTGTCCCCATGCCCAAGGAATAGAGTCACGTCAGAGGACAGGACACAAGGTCCTCGTGGGCACCCACTGGCTGGCCTCCTCCCTCAGACACAGGGGACACAGACAGATGCCTTGTACGAGTTCCCCGCAGCCCTGGATCCTGGGCGTGCTCCTGGGAGCCCGCTGTCCTTGCTGTCATGTGGTTTGGGGGGAGACCTACCTGCAGCTCCCAGGATGTCACCAGATCCCGTGGGCCCCGTGGGGCTGCACAGTCCCCTTCAGTCCACAAGGACATGGAATAAAGCACCCACCGCCCCACTCCTTTACGCAGCCTGCAAGCCGGGGGAGCCCAAGCGCATCCCTCCCACCTGCTTGCGTCTCTGCTACCCTGAGGGCCTCATGGGGTGGTGACCCACACAGTGGAGGGGAGTTTCAAACACCCTCAAGAAGGAGCCCTACGGCCCTGATTCCTCCGTGGTCCCCAGATGTCCAGATCCCACAGTTCACGTCTCCTCCAGCCCTACAGTCACTTTATGGCCTCCTTGCTCGCAAAGAGGTTTCCCAATGCCAAACCCCGTGCCAGGCACTCAGTCTCCGTTCATGCTAGTTATGGAGCCACGTGGGACCCCAGGCCCCTCCAGAAGCTCTGGCAGATCCGCCATCTGCGTTCCAAGACCATCTGCTGGCACAGTTCCCCCTTCATGCTGTGAAGCCAGCCTTTTCCTCTTGAGACCTTCGCCTGATTGGGCGAGGCCCACCTCGAGACCAGCATTTCCTCTTGAGACCTTCGCCTGATTGGGCGAGGCCAACCTCGAGACCAGCCTTTTCCTCTTGAGACCTTCGCCTGATTGAGTGAGGCCCACCACGAGACCAGCCTTTCCCTCTTGAGACCTTCGCCTGATTGGGCGAGGCCCACCCCGAGACCAGCCCTTTCCTCTTGAGACCTTCGCCTGATTGGGCGAGGCCCACCTCGAGACCAGCCTTTTCCTCTTGAGACCTTCGCCTGATTGGGCGAGGCCCACCTCGAGACCAGCCTTTTCTTCTCGAGACCTTCGCCTGATTGGGCGAGGCCCACCTAGAGACCAGTCTTTTCCTCTTGAGGCCTTCGCCTGATTGGGCGAGGCCCACCTCGAGACCAGTCTTTTCCTCTTGAGACCTTCGCCTGATTGGGTGAGGCCCACCACGAGACCAGCCGTTTCCTCTTGAGACCTTCGACTGATTGGGTGAGGCCCACCATGAGAGTAACCTTTTCCTCTTGAGACCTTCAACTGACTGGACGCCATAGAGACTTGAATGCTTTACTCAGAGACTGCTGATCTAATATCCCCGAGTATGAAACACTTCCTCACAGCCCCCTCCACGTGATGTGTATCAACCCAGAACCCCCAGGGCCCATGCTCCGAGATTGAGAGAGGCGAGAGCAGTTGGGTGACAGGTGCACCAGCATTCTACCCACTGAGCCTCTCCACCCAAGTCACCACATCTCCCCAGGGATCCCAGCAGAGATGCCGCATGGTCTGAGCTCAACACAGACACACCCTAGTCCCGCACACCGCAGAGGGCATTTCCACGGGGTCTGGGCCACACACCATGGACCCATGGTTGCATATCATATCACAGGTGCTGGTGTCGAATGTCCTACAGTAGATGTGGAGAGATGAATAGCTCTTAGTCTTTTCGGGTGACACTCGGCGAGGGTGGAGGTTGGCACAAAGTTGGGAAACTTATTACTCAAGTAACTCGGCAGAGTGGGTGCCCACTTGTGGCCCAACTCCCCGACCCTTGCTGCCTGCACGCACACTTTGTATTTTTACATATAGTACTAATAATGAAATACGATCGTGATAGATCTACCCTACAACCCAGCAATTGTACTACTAGGCATTTTCCCCAAAGACACAAACATATTGATCCAAAGGGGCACGTGCACCCCAATGTTTATAGCAGCGATATCCAATCACTACAATCCAGAAATCACGCTACTAGATATTTACCCCCAAAATACAAAAACGCTAATTCAAGGGGGATACATGCACCTTGGTGTCCATTGAGGCAATTACCACACGATGGAAAGAGCCCAGATGTCCATCGACAGATGAATGGATAAGGAAGATGTGGTTCATTTACACAATGGATATTACTCAGCCATCAAAAGGGATAAAATCTTGCCATTTGCAACGATGTGCGTGGAACTAGAGGGTATTATCCTGAGCAAAATAAGTCAGTCGGAGAAAGACAAATACCATAGGATTTCACCCACACGTGGAACTGAAGACACAAAACAGAGGAGCAAAGGGAAAGAGAGAGAGAAACCAAGAAACAGACTCCTAATTCTAGAGAACAAAGGGATGGTCACCAGAGGGGAGGTGAGTGGGGGGACACAGGAAACAGGAGATGGGGATGAAGGGGTGCACCTGTTGTGATTAAAAAATAAATAAATAAGGGGCGGCTGGCTGGCTCCTTCGGTGGAACATACAACACTTGATCTCAGGGTCGTGAGTTCAAGACCCACGTTGGTGGTGGACCTATGTATGTGCATACTATATAATATATAATATAATATATTATACCATATATATACACATTGTATATATACAACATATATACAATGTATATACAATATACAATATATACACACAATATGTTAATAAATACATGAATAAAAAAATAATAATGACAAAAAGAAAAAATGTAGAGATGATATCTTATAATATCAATAATATTATTATTATTATATCAATAATATTATTATAAGATCAGTTGTTTATTACCTATATTAGTAATAAGTTAATGAATATAGGGTTGATCCTAATAACGATTACTTTCAAAAATAGTGTAAGATTAATGGGTAAAATATAAAATATATGTATACATTTAAAAAGTAAATTGACAGTGGTATATCCCTTGACTTGTAAGTTTTAAAATATGTTACATCCAACGTACGTGTACGCATGTGTATGCACATGTAAATATACCGAAACACAAGTGTAGGTGTATATGCATTTGTGGTGTGTGTGTACATATATGTGATATGTGTCCCATCCAGGCACACATATAGTGTCAGTGTATGTGTCCGAGTATGTGTATGTGTGGGTAATATATATAATTTATACCATATACCACATATATACACATGCACACACACACACACACGTACCGTATGTGATATATGGCGTAGTACACACGCACGCATATACACGTGTGTGTGTGTGCGCGCGTACACGTGTACAAAGATGTGTTATATATTATATGAGGCATATATGCCTACAGTACGTGGATGTGTGTGCGGTTGTGTCTGTGTGGGTAATTTCTCTCTATATACAATTTATACATATTACATATATATATATTTATATATATACACACATATGTATTTAACCCTTCAACAATGTCGGGGTTAGGAGCACCAACACCTGCATAGCTGGAACCGGGCACCTAAATTTTTATTTTCCCAAAATGTAACTATTGATAGTCTACCAGAAGCCTTACCCATAACATACATAATGAACACCTATTTTGTATCTTCTATGTAGTATGCACTGTATTCTTGCCATAAAGTACAGAAAAGAAAACGTCATAAAGAAATCATAAAGAAGAGAAAATGCATTTATAGTACTCTAGTATATTTATAGAAAAAAAAGCAGACCCACATGCTTAAAACTCATGTTGTTTAAAGGTCAACTAACTGTAGTGTGTATATATCTAATACATACACACATATAATATATATAATATATTAGATATGTACATGACATGTGTATATTATATATGTATACATTGTATTATATGTGTCTACATTGTATATAATATATGTGGTATATTATATATATGATATATGATGTTATATATTGTGTGTATATATTGTATATTGTATATATAATCTATAGTATATACAATATATATCGTATATAGTATATACTATGTACATCGTATATAGTATATACTATATACGATATATATTGTATACTATATACGATGTACATCGTATATAGTATATATACAATGTGTACATATTGTATTATTGTATAATACGTTATATTATATTATACATATTATATAGTATGCACATACATATATAGTATGTATTATGTATATACATTACATTACATACAAACATTACATTTACATATGCAATATGCATTATATACATATACTATATATAATATATATATTATAGGGGTGCCTGGGGGGCTTAGTGGGTTAAGCTTCTGCCTTCAGCTCAGGTCATGATCTCAGGGTCATGGGATGGAGTCCCGCATCGGGTTCTCTGCTCAGCAGGGAGCCTGCTTCCGCCACCCCCCACCTGCCTCTCTGCCTACTTGTGATCAAATAAATAAATAAAATCTTCAAAAATAATAATATATATATTATTCACTCTATATTATATAATTTATATTATATTACCTATACACATACATATCATATGCAATACATGTACATACATATAATTGTATATATACATTGTATCTATACATTTGTTGTATATATACATTGTATCAGTACATGTTATTACATACACATTGTCTCTATACATGTTCTATATAGATTGTATATATACATATGTTCAATATAGACTACATAATCATACATAACAATATACCGTGTACATATGTAATATATGCAGAACTATATGTCCATTGAATTTAGAAGAGCCATGAAATTCTGACATCGTGACATAGAGATCCTTCAGTTGACCTTGACAATGGTTTATTAATGGTAGCCTTCATCAACCCACAGCAGACCAGAAATTACAGAATAAAATACCTACCCAGGGAGGGGCGCCTGGGTGGCTCAGTGGATTAAGCCACTGCCTTTGGCTCAGGTCATGATCTCAGGGTCCTGGGATCCAGCCCCACGTCAGGCTCTCTGCTCCGCAGGGAGCCTGCTTCCTCCTCTCTCTCTGCCTGCCTCTCTGCCTAGTTGTGATTTCTCTCTGTTAAATAAATAAAATATTTAAAAAAAAAATACCTACCCAGGGAGCCCTTATCAGTAACAGTAACACTGTGTCAGCGATTCAGTCTGCCACAGGGATGCATGGCCAGAACCTTCCCTTCCAGCATTCAGGATTCTATCCATTTTATAGAGACCCGTTTGCTGGTTTTAGTTCTCCACGTGGTAAGCATCTAACTCGGTGAGCAGGCACTTTCCCATAAAAAATAAACTCAGCTTCTGCGTCGGATAAATGGTATCCACTGGCAGGTCCTATTTTAACCCGGGATCTCAACACGCTCATTTCGGGTCTGTGGGCCAACAGAATAAAACTTCTTGGACGCGGGCACCATCTCCAGTTTGTGGCATGTGGAGGCCTCGTGGCTGCTCGCAGGCGTGAATTCTTCAGGGGCGAGGGGGTAGCGGCAGTACCATAAAGAAGATCGCAAATCTTGGGGCCCTGGGCCAGTTTACGACGCTCATCACTTCTGCCTGCCTCCTGCAGTGGGATGCCGTTTTACCGCCTGGGCAACCCGCAGGCTTCCCGTTGCCCGTTGCCGTTCTGTTTATAGGGTCTTTTTTTTTCTCCTGGAAAGGAGGACCATTCTGCTAACACGGTCCTAAATGGTGTCTATCACGTCTCGGCCACTTCGGTGACGTGCGTTATGCTGCTCTTTGAACTATGAGGGCCCTGAGGGGTGGAAAATGGAGCTGTCAGGCCTGGATTCAATGCACCGGTGCCCATAAGTCCAGCTTTATCACACAGACCACCCTGGTCACCGATAGGTGCCCACTGTGGGGAGCAGAGCTGCCTGGGGCATGGGGAAGATGACAATGAGCAGAGTGGGAGGCCTCGGGGGACCTCAAGGGACATGCACGGACACACAGAGAGACACACAGGGACATATAAACACACAGTCAGGTACACACACATGCAGACATATACACACATATAAATAGATACACACAGACTCATCACACACAGAGACACACAGCTGTGTGCATGGACACAGACACACACACACAGACACAGACACCTACAGCATCAGAGACCAGCCCTGTCCTCACACACTTTCATGACCACGTTGAGGGGACTTCATCCTTCAAAGGGGACTAGAGCTCCATGGGAAGCCCCGAGTCGGCACCACGATGTCCCATACGTGACAAAGCCACGTACGTTCTCTGAACAGCAATTTCCTCAAACGGGGAGAAGACATTTAACTGGATTTTCTGGTGTCCCGGAAGCAACGAGGACACCGTGCATACAGTAGGCGTTCAACTGTGTCTGCTAGAAACCAAGACTTTGAGCTCACAAGAAAACAACACTGGGTTCCGCTGCAGGCTGAGCGAACTCCACACGACACAAATGTTTGTAAGTAAAACACGTGAAACATGGACCATCCACGCGTCCTGAACTCCCTGGGTGCCCAGAGCACCTCCCCGAATTTCATGTTTGGAGAAACTAAGACCCGCCCCAGAAGCTTCATGGGAAAAAGATGAAAGAAGACAGAGGAGTGGCCACGAGTGGACAGGGATGCATGCTTCATGAACAGCATCACGGAAATTCTTAGGGACACCTGAGAATCTCCAAGATGTGTCCAGGGAACCTGCCTTTCTTGTTCCTGCAACCCCATCATGCCACCAAAGTCCTAGGCCCAGTACCTGAAATGGCACCTTACGTAGCAACAGGGTCTTTGCAGATGTGATGAAGGGAAGGCTCTGAGATGAGCTCATCCTGGACCAGGGTGGCCCTAAATCCAATGATGGGTCTCCTCGTAAGACACAGAAGAGGAGAAGCCGCGTGAAGACGGAGGCAGAGATGGGAGGGACGCGGCCACCAGCCCAGGGACGCCTGGAGACCCAGAAGCTGGAAGAGGCAGGAAGGACCCTGCTCCAGAGCCTCAGAAGGGAGTGTGTTCCTGCCCCGCCTCGATCTCAGTCCTGCCCCGCCTGGATCTCAGACTTCTGATCTCCAAATCTGAGACAGAATGAATTCCTGTTGCTTAAGCCTCCAAGTTTGTGGCACTTTCTTTGGACGACCCAGGAGACTAATAGGAAGTATATTTGTTCCAAAAATAGATTAAACCATGTAAACTGCTCATTTACAAACAAAAAACTGATGCTTTTATGCTCATGCAGGACTTGCTTAGGTTCCCAGTGGCTTCTCCCCTTACTCCACTGACCTCCCCAAAAGGAATCATTTCCAAGGAACACGCCCTGCAGCAGAGTTTTTGGAGTAAAGGAATTTCGTTTTGGACTGGGAAGCAGACAAGGATGATGTTGTGATTTTAGCTGAGTCGTATCCCATCTGGATCATACATCAGGGCGAGGACTGACCCAAACAATATCAGATGCTCATATGAACAGGGGGTTTGGAATAGTTTTCTGTTCACTTTGAGAAAAAGATAAACTTAGAAGCAAACACATTCACCGCCACCGAGTTCTTTGAGGGCTGAGAAATCTCACATAGCCTTCCTGTCCTCTGAAAACAGAGAGAAAAGGATGTGCCCATTGAAGGAAAAAATACATGGCAAGAAAGTACTTTATTGAAAGACCATGAGCTGACGGACACCTCACTCACTGACAAGACCTACAAAGCAATTACAGGGGAGAAAAAAAAAAAAAAAAAAAAAAAAAAAAAACCTTTCTTCTATCCTCTTAAGTTCTGTCCCTGAGGCATGTGAATTAAACTGAGAAAATGCAGATTTATTGGAGACAAGCTCTATTTCAAATGCATCTGGGACCTCACAGAATAGAAATCAAAGTCTCAGAGAAGTGGTTAAGCCCAGGGGTTCATATACCCCACTTAATCAAGTGGGAATAAAGTTGGGGAGCAGCCATGAGACAAATGAAAAGAAGTCTAGGGGCTTCTAGGTGTATTACATTGTGAAAAGGTACGTATTTGGGAGAAAGTCATGGCAGATGGTAAGGGTCACTTGAGTAAGCCTTGTTTGTGCAGACCCAAGCCAGTGCCCATCTTCTGTTTGCAGGGATGATGGTTGTCTCCTGTTCCTGGCGTCAGGGAGAGTGGGATCCCTTCACAAAGGCAGACGCGGGTCCTCTGTGAAGACACACTGGTGAGGGTAAAATGCTCTCTGTGCATTTGGTTCTCGATTGCCTTCAGCCCAACTGTGCTCTGACCCCCTTCCCAATGGAAGGCGTCACCACTGAAACAGCATCTGTGTGTAAACAGAGCCAGTCTGATGTCCCCAAATGCCAGAACTTGGGAAGGCTGCCTTCTCACACTGAAATGATACACGTTTTTAAAAACAAGCAGAAGGCGGGTTTTAGCTGGAGAACGCATCAGCCACAGGCGGGAACTCACCAGGTTTTTGATAGGCGTCCCCTTGGCATCCGTCCAGTGGGTCTCGTGTTTCAGCCACGGAGCCATCAGTCTCACTCCTCTCTGTGGCTCCTCTCGGCCGATAAGCCCACACCTCCTCCTCGTTTTCCCCATTAGCGTTCCGCAGAGACCCCCAAGCGTCCCAAGAACCCGCTGCCATCACCCCTGAGGGCAGCCACTCCGGAATTTCAAACACACTGACAACCAGACGTGAATCAGCCTGGAAATGAAAAAAACACACCAGGAACCACCGTGCGCATCACCGTGTGCGTGGGCTCCAGCCGTCGGGAGGAAGCTCGTGGTCACAGATGCATGGGCTTACAATGTGTTGATTTTGGGATGTCGTGTTGATCTGGTGCAAGGCGTAGTGAGGGCAAAAGACATTTGTGATACCTTGAAATAAAGATCTGTGTCTTCTCTGCTGACATATTTCCCCTTAAACGAAGGGACAGCGTCCCACCAACGGGGGATCCGTCACAGGAAAGGAAGCAGGACACCTGTTAGGTCTGCAAGAACAGGGCCTCTCTCCTACATGCAGGGGTTCTGCATGTTGTCTGGGGCGAGATAAATGATCCAAAAGAGTGAGAACAGAACCCAGCTGGGCTCACAATCACAGCAAGACCAGGCGTGGCACAGGGAGATTCTGAGGTTGCCATGGGACCAGCCCTGACGCTGCATTCCCCAGCCTGGGGTCTGTCCTTCTGCTGTGAGGAAGACGTGAGCCCTCAGCAGTGATGGGGTGAGCCTCCAGCTGTTGACGGCTCCAGGCTCCGGTAAGATCTACTCCTGACTTGCTGGAACCAAGCTGGTTAATCTGCTAACCAGCACCCAGAGCTTTGGGAACGTGTAGACGGTCAAGTTCATCCCATGCACCTCATCCAGGACCCAGAGCATCAGGAAGGTGTAGACAGTCAAGCTCACCCCATTCACCCCATCCAGGACCTAGAAGTGACCATCGATGGCCCACATACCTGATGCTTGGAGAGAACACTAGGATTTGCTTCTCCAACATGTTCTGTGTTTGAACCTCATGGTGGCCTTGGGAAGCAGGGGCAGGTGTCTCTGAGTGCGGGAAACTTATTTTACCCCGGGGACATTCAAAGACCCACCAAGGGGCTTCCCAGACCTCCCTGCAATGACCCACATTCCTTGACTTGCAGCCCGGGTCTTCCCTGACCCCTCGGGGCCCCTCCTGGCAAGCGGCCACTTCCCAGACAGAACAAAACCAGGGCAGCAAAGCCTCGGAGAAGGGCTGGGCTTGCCTGTTCCCTGGCGGAGGTCAGGAGAGGCCCCGTAGTCCATGCTGCCGACGACGGGCAGAGGTCCAATTTCCCCGTGTGATCCCAGCCGGGCAGCTGGGGACACGGCTCATCACACCTGCAGAATGAGGGCCAGACGCAGCATTCTGCGTGCAGCCTGTCTGGACACCGTCGGGCGTGCCCTCCGCCAGACCTGCAGCTTGCCGGGGAATGCAGAATGAAGCACCACGCACGGACCCACGAATCTGGTCTCTGCCGTGCAAATCCCGCAGCTGCCTCTTAAAACCCCTGGGGGAAGCCAGCAGCCTGCAGGCCGGCCCCAAAACAGAAGGTTGTAGCACGGAACGGCTTTTCTGAGACTGGAAAACAGCCCTGGCATTGTGCATGCCGAAACGGATTTATAATGATAAAATATGGTATGAGCAAAACCTATATATTTATAAACCCTATGATATACACTGTACATAAACATGTAATATAAAAAGATGCACGCTACTTGTATATTATTTTATGAAATTATGATTATGTATGGTTATATAGTCATGGTCATCACAGATTATGATTGTATGTGATTGATTATATACTGATAATTATAACCCAGGTGATATGATGTAATGTACTATTATATAACATAATTGTATACTTTATATATTATACTTGATACAAGATAATATATACTTTATATATTATACTTTATGTATTATAAGATAATATATACTTTATTTATTATCTATACT
The DNA here is from genome assembly GCF_922984935.1 of Meles meles. Lineage (NCBI taxonomy): Eukaryota > Metazoa > Chordata > Mammalia > Carnivora > Mustelidae > Meles > Meles meles. The sequence goes on along the minus strand of NC_060087.1, from coordinate 1,008,724 downwards.
TTATATATTATACTTTATATATTATATGTAGTTTATATATTATGAGATATATACTTTATATATTATAAGATAAATGTATCTATAATACACATACATAATGTATATATAATTGATATGTAATGTGATACATCGTAGAACTATAGAATTATATACAAGGCAATACTTAATATAATGTTATATTATATTTATATTTTTATTTATATTAATCAGTATTAAATGGTTACATAATCATGTACAAGGTTACATATAGTTATATTTACTACATCATGTTACATACATTATATGTTTTACAATCGTTTCCAATAGTTATATATCTTATATATTATTACACATTAACAATAGTATTGCATACATTATAACATAATTAATGTAATATATAATGCACATGTGTTATATTAATATATTATTTAAATTATATAACATATTATACCTTATATAGAATATACTATATATTATATGTCATGATTATATTATATGTAATATGTAATATACCATATTATACACCGTTTCAGATTCTGTTGTACAATATAATACATAATATAGCAATACAGGACTATAATAAAATAATATATATTGTAGGGGCACCTGGGTGGCTCAGTGGGTTAAGTGTCTGACTTTGGCTCAGGTCGTGATCCCGGGGTCCTGGGATCAAGTCTCGCATAGAGCTCCCTGCTCATCGGGGAGGTCTGTTTCTCTCTCTCCTCTGCCCTTCCCCTGGCTTGTGCTCGCTCTCTCTCTCTCTCTCTCAAATAAATACATAAAAATCTTTAAGAAGTAAAAATAAAATATATAAAATGTTTATTATATTTTATCTATTTACTTTTATATAATTTACATTAAAAACAGGCATTATGTTTCTATTTTATATGTTATAAAATTTACAATTAACATACCATGAACAGTGTAAAATCAAGAGGAGAACCATAATGTTATTTGAGGCCCCTGGTATTTTACTTTATAATGATTAAAATAAATACAATAATAATTTTAAATAAATTTTACACAAAAATAAATAAAATAATAATTTTATAATATTAACAGAGTTTCACCAAGCTGCGTGACAAGACTCAAAACTTGTGGGGGGGGGGACAGATGTCACTTCCGTAAGGAGCTTTCTAGAGGCGTGTGTGATGCCTACGCTGAGAGGGTAACCAGGCAAACCATGAGGACCATGGGTTTGCAGCTTCCTTGATGGACCCAAGGCTACAGGATACCAGGTATACAGTGTAAGTGGACACGGCTTCTGGGCTCCGTCCGGCATCCCCTAGAAGTTGGGAAGCTCTGCTGCGTTCCCCCTGGGCCGGGATTAGCTCTGTGATCTTCCCATCTCCCTCTACCTCCCTCCTTCCAGACAGTCCTGCCCACTCCCTGACCCCCAGTCTCCTTCCTTCGTCCTGCTGACCCCACTTCTCCCAGGGCCGGTTATCCCTGGTCTCCTCCACCAGGAACCAGCTCCACCAAGGACACCACCACTATCTCCTTCAGCTTTCTGTGTCCTGGTGTCCAGCCCTCCACACACCCTGCTGTGTCTCTACCCCAGTCTTATTGTCCGGCTGCATCCGTAGGATTCGCAGAGAAACAGAACCAATGGGATAGGTGGATGGATAGAAGATACATAGATAGGTCGATAGATATGATGATGGATTAGATAGATACATAGATGGCTGGCTGGCTGGCTGGATGGATGGATAGATGGATGGATAGATGGATGGATGGATGGACAGATATGATGGATTGATGGGTAGATGGATAGGTAAATGATAGATAGATAGATAGATAGATAGATAGATAGATAGATAGATGATAGAAATGATGGATAGATAGATACATAGATATATATGATGGATGGAGTAGATAGAAGGACAGATGGATGGATGGATGGATCAATAGATGTATGGATCGATAGACATGAAGAATGGATTAATACATAGATGGATTGGCAGAAAGATGGATAGATGGACAGATAATTGATGGGTTGATACAGATATGATATCATCTCCCTCCACTTTTTTGTTCTATGCAGGACTTCAACTGATTAGACAAGACCCACCCACATGGGAGAAGGCCATCAGCTTTACCCTGCGCACCGATTCAAGGCTAACCCCATCGTACAAAACCCTCACAAACATACCCAGAATACTACCAGATATCCAGGAACCCACAATACCCAAAACCACACTGACATGTAAAATTAAGCATCGCGGTGACTGAAAGCAGAAACAGTCTTGTGGAGAGGCTGATGCACAGAGTGGACAGTCCCGGTGCCTCCCCAAGTCCAGCCGCACAGGAGAGCTCCTGGCTCTGGTGCCCCTGAGTGTCTCGTCCGGGAAGCATCCGCCTGCGGGCAGAGGTCCCAGATCCTGCTCTCTCCCGATAGCCTGTTCCAAAGGCTTGTCTGTCATAAACCCCCGTCAGAAAGGAAAGACGCCATTTCTTCCAGGCATCTTGGTGGGAAAACCGTTTGTGCTTGCACGGGAAAACCCCGGACACGTCAGCGTGCAAAATTCCAAAGAAAACGTTCTCCTTTCCATCCCCGAGATAGAGCCTGTGAAAACAGTTACCTATGGGATCACACCTCTGAGCGACTGCCTCCTCACCCCACCCCACAGAAGTCCTTCGAAATTCCTCTCCTATCAGGAAGCAAGTGAGGGTCACAGTTGGCAGGTGGGTTGGGAACAGGATGCGTGGCCGGGGCTCACCCAGGAACGCTCGGTTGTCCTCCCTCTAAAGGACGCGTACCCAACGCGCTTTTCTAAAACCTGGGTTTTCAGTCTTTTTCTAAAAGGTGCTTCTAAAACCCAGACTGGGTTTCTAGGAGAGGCTGAATTGGAGACCCTAAACCCTCTGTGCCCTTGTTGTGAACTCCAAAACATGCATCTTTCATCAGAATGAATTCCCGGGGTTTTGGCCACACAGGCAGTTCGAGCCGCGTGCTCAGCGTTTGGAAACCCCTGTGCTGTGGCTTTCGACACATCCCGAGAAACGCTAAACCACCGGTCTGCACTGCAGCCATATTAGGCGACAGCTGTAGGATTTTCTGTGCTGCACCAAAGACACAGTGACGTCACATATCAGGTTCCCTGTCCTGGGACCAGGTGCCACGGCAAACCCCATATGGCTCAGCTGTGGGCAGGGAGAGGTTCTGCAGAATATGACAGCCTGTTTGGGGGACGTGGGGGACCGGGAAAGCCAGGTCTTGGTTCTAGATGCCTGGGGTTGCTGTGACAAATGGCTACAAATCACGGGGCTTGAAACCACAGGAATTTATCTAGTTCCCTCGTTCTGAGTCTAAGATCCAGGCGGGGCAGGATCGCTGAGATCCAGGCGGGGCAGGGTTGGGCTCCCTCCAGAGGCTCCAGGAGAGGGTCCTTCCTGCCTCTTCCAGCTTTCGGGCTCCAGGCATCCCTGGACCTGGGCCATGTCCCTCCCATGTCTGCCTCTGTCCTCGCATGGCTTCTCTGCATCTGCTCCCCGGGACGCCGTGACTCAGAACAGAGACGGGTCTGAGCAACGCCCTGCAGAGGAATTTACATGTTCCTGGAATCCGTAAGCTCGTGATTCCCTCACCCCCCTGTTTCCGGTAAAGGAAACAGGTAAAGGGGGCCTGGTCGTGTGCATGGTCTACGCTTCCCCGAAAGTCCTACCTAACCTGGGAACTGGGTGTGGGTTGGGATCCTGCAGCGGGCGTCCCCCGAGACCAGCCTCAAGTCTGAAATCCAGATGCCCCGATGCCAGCCGTGGGCCAACCCCGTAAGGGGGACTTTCTGAGCACAGCTGATGCGGACCTGCGGTGTTTCACTTATCCTTCTAAAAAGAATTGCTTGATTAAAATAGAGTTTATAAAGCATACGACTCACCCACTGGATTTGTACAATTCAGTGCTTTTTGCCACGATCGTGACGATCTTAGAACATTTCCACCACGTGAAAAACCAACCAACCAACCAACCCGTGGCCTTAAGCTATGACTCCCTCGTCCTTCATCTGTGTGCGTCCGGCCCCACAGAAACGCCCGTGTCCCTTCTGTCTCTGCAGATTGGCCAGCTCTCGACATGTCACAGCTCCGGGGGGGACCCACGATGGGGCTTCGGGCGTCTGCTTCTGTCCCTGAACTCCGCGTCCTCGAGCTCCGTGCACCGGGCGGCGGGGGTCAGGGCTCCTGTTCAGGGCTGAGCCTTCGTCCATCCCCACATGGACCCTGTTCTGAGTGTCCGTCCACGAGCTGATGCCCACTCTGGGTGTTTGCCCACGTCGACGGCTGCCTCTGGTTCTGCTCTGGACATGCGGGTGCACGTGTCTGCGTGGACGTGCTGTCTCTTGGGCATAGACACGTGGACCGGCTCGGTCCCGCCGTTCCTACCTGTCGTCCTTGGAGGCCGTGCCAGCCTGCTTTGGGAAGCGGCTTCTGTTAACTCTGTTGGGCACAGATGGTCCCTCGGCGTGTGTTTCCTCTGCGTGGATCCTGAATTAAAAGGTAAGTCTTCACTCGACTGGCCAGTACATGGTTCGGCAGACGCGAAAGCTGTGCCCAGGTTAGATCCCCGCCGTCCCCAAGGCGTGGGCTCCCCTTCGGCCTTTCTTCTGTTTGGGGAAGTCACAGGAAACTGTATGCAAAGTGCCTGCACACGGGCAGCCAAGGTGAGCCCTGGGAGGGCAGGGGGCCCATCGATGGGACCTCGGTAACAAAATCCCAAAGACCAGGCACCCTCAATAGCACACGTTTCCTCTCCCAGTCCTGGAGGCTGGGACTGTGAGATCCGGGCAGGGTTGAAGCTGGGAGTGTGAGATCCAGGCTGGGGTGAGGCCGGGGGACTGAGATCCAGGCTGGGGTGAGGCTCCTTCCTCCTGAGGCCTCTCTCCTTGCCCGGTGGGCGCCGTGTTCTCCGCGTGTCCTCGCCTGGTCATCCCTCTCTGAAGCCTACGTCCTCACCTCCCTTTCCTACAAGAACTCCCATCCTATGGGATCAGAACTCACCCTAATAACCTCATCTGTCCGAAGACCCCGTCTCCAAATAGAGCCCCATTCCCAGGTCCGGGGGGTTAGCAGTTCCAGATCCGAACGTGGAGGTGGGGGACGGGACACAGTTCCGCTCACGATCTGACCCCCAGGGTCAGTGGCTGGAAGCGTGCTCGAGAAAGCCGCCAGCCTCGAGTCTGCAGAACACTCCTGTCTGTGACGTCCACCGTGTGGGTCTCGGAGCGCCCGGCAAACGCACTGGGAACACACACACACGGGTGGCGTCCTGCGGCTGGAGCCCTAACTGTACCCGTAACCCGTGAAAGCCAGGAGAAGACTGAGGGGCGCCAGGGGAGTCGGGAGGACGGGGCCCCGCCCAAGGAACGAGGTCCCCATGGATCCGGCGGCGGGTTCAGGGCACAGAGCCCAGGTGCGGGGCCGTGGGCAGGCAGGCCTCGTCCCAGCTCAGGTGACATATGTCCCCACACGTCCTCGCCCGCGGAAGCCGGGGCTCACCTGCCCGGGAAGCCTCATTAATTTCGCTCGAAGCCGTCTCGGTCGGCGAATGTCACGGCCTTTGCTGGACAAAGCGCGGGCCCTGCCCTCCGAGCCCGTGGCGCGGCCACCTACGAGGGCGGGTCCCGTGCACCGTGACATCGAGCCGTTCTGGGCACCGGCGATGCCTGCCCAGTCCATGTTGATACCCCAAGTCAGAACCAACCTCAAACCCCCCCTGTGTATGACAGTCCCATTGGGGGACGCCCGGGGGGCTCCGTCAGTGACGCGTTTGCCTTCGGCTCAGGTCATGATGTCGGGTCTTGGGATCGAGCCCCGCATCGGGCTCCCTGGTCAGTGGGGAGCCTCGTCTCCGTCTGCCACTTTCCCTACTCATGCTATCTCGCTCTCAAATAAAACCTTTTTCTAAAAAACAATGTGTATGGTTCCTGCTGCCTGTCTCTGCTGTGGGCTTCATTTTCAGACAGAACCAGGGATCCTAAGAGGGTCAAGGAAATAGTAGGGACTCTCTCCCCGAGCGTCCTCCCGGGGACCGTACCTGGACACACACGACTGTGGTTTTGCTTTCCGTTTTGGACACGTACACGATATATAAGAGAAAAAAATATATAGAGAGAGAGATGGTGTATGTATATATGAGAATATGCATTTGGAAAATCTCCAACGTTGTATTTTCTGGGAAAAGCCTGCAGAGCAAGTTCCTTTCAAGAAATGAGACACGTGTTCTACGGGTTTATGGGAATCAGCGGCTTTACAGAAGGCGCCGAATGGGCACAGTTCCTGTGCCCTGGACAGGAGGCATCAGACACAGGCCATGTGGCCCCGTGCCTCGTCCTAGAAAATTGTTCAATTCATGAGGATTCAGACAAAGCGCACACGTGCGTTTTTACGGCGCTAAGGGGAAAGGATGTGTGGGGTTTTGCAGACAGCGTGGTCGACGCCTTGGGGAGAAGCTGCAGAGAGTCTGAGGGGCGGGTCCCCGTCCACAAACAGGCCCCAGAACCCAGGAGCAGAGGCAGAGGCGACCCCGAGCAGGGTCCCTGTGTTTGCAAACCCGACGTGTGGCGATGCGCCTTGGTGTTGGGTTTTCTGTCTCCGACGTCTGGTTTGAAGCTCAGGACGTGCCCAGAGGCCCACAGTGAGTCCATTTTGCTGAGCAGACCACACCTCCCGTGTGGGGCCGGACAATACAGACGTATCCCTGACCCCACGGCGGGACTCCACGAGCCCGAGTCTACTCACAATGTCCCAAAGGAGTGGACAAAACACATATGCTCGAGTGCGTGAGGAGGACGTCTTGGGCCACTTTCAGGGCCAACGGCCTTTCGAAAATCGGGATTCGGGGCTGAGTCGGAAGCAATTCGTCAGCGTAGGAAACAGGTGAAGCCACCATCTGGTTGGCATTAGCGTCGCTCTGGGATTCCAGAACGCAAGCCAAGAGCGTGGCCATCGCTTTGGAGAAGCAGCAGAGACGACGTCCTAAATGGGGAGGCCCCACCGTCCCGGAGACCTGGAAGCCCTCGGACTCCGACCCTAGTAGGAGATTGGCAGAACCAAATCAAACCGAAGTCAAATCATTTCATCCCCACGAGAACCCGCTCATTTGTCCTCTGATTCGTGCAACGCCTCACGGGACACAAGAACATGACCACCAACCCTTCCCAAACCCTGTGACCCTCCACCGGCGGCCGCCGCACACTCTGAAAACGCACCGAAGACCAGGGGCGCCCTTCCGGACAGCAGCCTGAACTGCAGCCTCGTCCGTAAATAGCCGCAAGACACCCTAAGGAAATGAGAGACGTCCCCTGCCGCGTTCTTGACTTGTGGTGCAAATACAGCAAATTCACGAATGGATCTCAACGCGATGTTTCCGGGTTCCCGGGGTTTCCGGGCCACTCGCCCCCTCACAGACCGTAGAGAAAAAGCCTCCAAATGACAGGCAGAGCCCACAGCGTCTACCCTCCATGGATGGAATTACTAGTGATTTTTCCTGCTGTTTACTTGTTTGCAAATATTCGGACATTTTTTGGGCCGTGAACGCTGTTGGCTTCTGCCCTGGGGAGAGAGCTTGGGTTGCGTTTGAGCGACACACGGAGCCTCTGTTGTTCCGGTGGCCCTAAGAGACACACGGGCCACCTCCGTGCACGGCTCCCTGGTGTGAATCAGAAGGACCTCCTGGACGGCGAGCCCAAGGCAATTCGCCCCTAAATATCCCCCAGTGAAATATGGATGACGTTGGCTAGAAATTACTTAACACACAGCAGGTGCACGAAGGACACTCAGACCCTCCCGTGTCCCCGTGAAAGCAGGAAATATATCTGTTATATATAAATATATCTAAGAACCAAGAAGACACCCTGGTCACCAGAAACAAAGACGTACAAGTCAAGAAAGTGATAGAAACAACCCTTAATTGTTGTGTCTAATCTCATAGTCTGCCTCCGTTCCACTCAGAACTCACAATACCTCCCAAACACCTGTTTCCCTGATACTGTCCGTTGCTCAGAAATACTCTGCCTATTCGGTCACATTGGATAAAAACTCCCTGCCTTGGTCATTTTTGGGGTCTCAATTACATTCTTGGGCTTCTGTGCACTTGTGATAAAATTTGCACATTTCCGTGATGTTCATCTGTCCCGTATTCACTTAATTCACAAACCAGCCAGGATATCCCTGCAGGAACATAGGGAGAAAATCTCTCTCTGCCCAACAGGGGACACCATGGGAGGGGACACTGAAGCCCACACCCAAAGGTCAGCATAAGCAAGTCACCACTTATGGGTCATAAAAGAATCCCAGGAAAGAGGCATTGTGAAAGTCTTAGGCTTGGAGAATGATGCAAATGCTGTTATTCCTAAAAATGCTTCCTGGTATTCCCAATATAGAACGAAGACTACCCTCCTTTGTAGACAGTAAAATGATATCAACTTTTATTTCCAAAACCATAAACGATCATAAACCGGCAAAACCCAGAAGGCATCAAAAGCACAGGGCCATGTCAATGACTTCAATGACACCAATGAACCAGCGGCCGCCAAAGCCAAGACCGTGGCCTGGACATTCATCCGAGAAAATAAAGCCCATAAAATATGCAGTTTACTCATCGTGGGAGACATGCCAAGGAAGGAATGGGTGCATGAGGACGTCAGAAGGTCACTGATATTAGCAAACCATGAGAAATCACCCGAACGTCCTACAAAAGGAGAGACCGTTGTGTCTCTTCACACAGACATGGAAAATCACACCCACAGTGCAGTATTCATACAACCCACCCGTCCCCATGGGCAACAGTAGGTTAAGGATTAGAAGTCATCCGTCAAGCATGAGTGGACGGAGAGCCCGTCTCTACCTGGGATCCCTGGACAAGCATGTGTCTCCTAGAGTTATGTCCGGCTGACATTAAATTGTAGCTGCAGGAAGGTGCTGGGAATCCCCCAGGACATGAGACCCGTGACACATGCTCGTCCCCGTGGCTGACATGCCAGATCTGTGTTCCCTCCTGAGTACAGAATGGTGGTGGTCCAAACGGCACTTTCCCCGTGCCTGTGTCACGGGGTCCTTGGTTTCGTGAGCCCCACCTGACCATCCCCTGGTGCCTCCTGCCCCACAAGCTCTCATCGCCAACTGCACCGTGTCTTAAACACCAACATGCTCCTCGCCCATCTTCTACGGGACCTCCCCTGTCGTGGCTCCGTGGCCAGGGTCCCCACGTTGCCTCACAAATTCTCTGGAAATTGTCACACACGCTGGAAATGGAAAATCCAAGACAAACAGAAGGTCTGTGATAAGGAGATGAAGAGCGGGAGAGGCGGGTGAAAATGAGAGTGTCATCTCGGCTAATGTGGGTTGTAAATTCCTAGCACAGACATCTTACAGGGGAGGGGGGAGGCCACCACCGGGGAGGCTGGTCTCATTAAGGCAGCATCTGTTTACAAAAAGATAATCTAGCATTCTTTCCCCAGGATGAATTTCTAAAGAGACGTCTGGTAGACCCGGAGGCCCACGAACTCTTGAGTCAAGGGTGCCCCTTGCTGTGCACTGTGACAACCGCTCATTGACACCTGCGGGAAGTGGCTTCCTGAAAACGTCCCCTAGCCCCGCCATCCCACCTTCTCAGCCTGGAGTTGGGCCTCAGGTATCTGGGAGCAATTTTACTATGAAGCATTTTTATTTTTATTTTTTTAAGGTTTATTTATTTATTTGACAGACAGAGATCACACGTAGGCAGAGAGGCAGGTGGGGGGTGGGGGGGGGAAGCAGGCTCCCGGCGGAGCAGAGAGCCCACAAGGCTTGATCCCAGGACCCTGGGATCCTGACCCAAGCCGAAGGCAGAGGCTTTAACCCACTGGGTCATCCAGGTGTCCCTACTATGAAGCATTTTAAAAAAGCAATTTGAGTTTCTACTTTCTCAAACCTGGCTATTTTTGTAGGCTTTTGAACCTCTTTTTATTAAAAAACAAACCCCCCCCCCCCAAAAAAAAACCCTACTATGCGACTTTATGTTTGTTAACAAATCACATCGGAAGATACAAAAGGAAACTCTGTGGGACGCCTGGCTGGCTCAGTCAGTGGGACATGTGACTCTTGATCTCTGGGTTGTGAGTTTGAGCCCCAAACTGGATGTAGACATTACTTAATAATAAAATGTTTTTTAAATCATTAAAATGATTTAATTAAAATCATTTAAAATTAAAATACTTAAAATTTAAAAAATTTTAAAAGAATTTTTTAAAAGATTTTAGTTATTTATTTTGGAGAGAGGAGGAGAAAAGGAGAGGGACGAGGAGCCCACTGAGCCACCAGGGATCCCTACCAAATACTGTAAAAGTGAGAAAGCACGATATTGTTTAGCCGGTGAGGTCACGCCCAGTTCGGATAAGGAGCTACAATACCTGTTGTACACCTTGGCACTTTGGGAACCACTGCTTTCCTCCTGGGTGGGTCCGTGGCTTAGACGCCACAGATGGGACACTCTGGCAGAGTGGGCTCAGCGAAAGGGGATCCGCCAGGGGAGGGTAATGCACCCCCAGGTCTCAAGAAGCAAGCCCAAGAGGGTCGGCTCGGGGAGAAGAAGCCAAGCACCTGCCAAGCCTTAGCAGCCAGCCCTGGGGGAGAGCGGAGGAAGAATTACCCCGGCTCCTCTCTCTGGCCCCGCCCCCTCCCGTCCCACCGCTGCCTCCCATTGGCTGAGCCCACCCGGAAGTCATTCTGTCATGGGGCCAGGCAGGTGTCCATCATGCAGGGCAGAGCCGGCTCAGCCTGGATCGGGAGGATCCCATAAGGCGTCTCCAGTGGTCTTTCTGGAGCCATTTACCTCTGCTACCTGCAAAAATGTATTTCTACGTGGTTTTTCCTACAGACAGGGTGGTTCTGGGGAGGGGGGACAAGAAAGGGGAGTCGTAGCAGAAATAATGGACAAGAGATCACTAGTCTGCAGATGGGGGCGTCGTGCACCTGCCCTCCCACACGCAAAAGGGTTCTCACTTGTGCAGGAGCAGACCCTAAGGAGACGGTCTACAAGGAACAGGAGGATTTCTTCTGGAAAATATTCAGTTCGCTCCCGCGATGGCAGCTTATACTGTCGGAGAAACACAGGGAAGAAGGTTCCAGCTTGCTGGCACAACCTTTTGCAGTCAAATGCTCTACCACTGAGCTATACCCCCTGGCACAATCTTTTGAAACACAGTATTTTAAACTCAAAGGGACCACACAACCCGATGTTTTTCAGGGACTTTCCCTCTCCACGAAAGTGTCCCAAACAATGCGATCTATCTTAAGACGATTAAGTAGACATTTTGAACGATGTTTTATTTTTTTTTAATTTTTTTTTCCTGGTACTTTGCATACTATATTTGTTTCCATCGATCTCTTGCCTTAAATGGGGAAGAAGACGTATGGCTTTCCTAAAATCGTGATGTCCATAAATGCCCCTCAAGGAATGTTGGCGTCACTTCATACGGAAGGCACACGCAACCTCTCTCCACCTGAGGATGTCTAATAACGGTTATCTTCAAACTATGGACGGTGTCTCCGGCCCCAGGTTCCCAGAACAAACCTCCGACAGATGTCGGAACAGACAAGATATTAAACACCCGTGGGCGTCTGCAGGAGGCGTCCCGGTTGCACGGTGGCAAACACACAGCAAGGAATTTGCACAATCTCCAGCGGGCTGTCGCTCTCGGCACATGGGTATAATTTCGTGGATTCTTCCTGTCAAACTGCGCTCCATGCATCTGATGACAGGAGAGACAGATGGCGCGTCGTGTGAACGGATAGAACCTGGGGTCTTTACACAATGTTGAGTTCACGGTGTCCCAGAAAAACAAACAAACAAGAAACAACAACAACAACAACAGTGGGTTTGCAGGGTCCATGACAGTGGGGTTCAGCCGGGGTGTCATTCCGGAGGGGTTGCGAGTTGGGGGAGACACGAATGTGGCATCCAGGCAAGGATGTGGTTTTCATCATTGGACACGCAAGATTTTGACATACGAACCCGTCCTTGTCTGGAGACTAGGGCTCTGCCGAGAGAGTCTGACCAGAGGCTGTTTGGTGGACCAGGCCCCCCCTGGGAACTGCGTTTTCATGCTCTGTTTCAGGGTTTGGACCTCGTGGCCATCTACGTGGCTTCAGGGGCACCATGAGGGATGACGGGATCCTATGCACTGTATTCTCACATTTCATAAAAACGGAACCTTACCCTGTCCTGTCCTTTCCTGAGCGCCTTCTGTCTCTAAGCATAATGTGTTTGTGGTTCGTCTCTGTTGTAGCATGGGTCACTAGTTTTGGTGTGGTTTTGGTTTTTGCATTGTTTTTTATTTGCTTTTAAAATATCTCCAAGTGTCCGTGTGTTTTCCGCAAACCGGGAAGGCATAGTGTTTGCAAGCGAAGGAAGAAAGAAGGGGCTTCAGTGTGGCTGACCAGGCTCCTGCCCTCATGGGACATTGGCTGTATGCCCTGTTTCATGGTATGCAGCGTGTCCTCCCTCCCCATATCCCTGCATCACGGACACGGCTCAGGAACACGTAGGTTCAATGAGAAATGCAATGAGAACCATCTGGTCTGGTTTCACTGCACCTTGATGGGTCACTGAAACCCAGATCCAGACTCATTTGTCCAGTGTGCTGGGCAGAGAGCAGGGAAGCTGACCTCAGAGCATGCACAGAACGCAGGAAACACTCGGGATCTGACCCCGGAGCAGCGTCTGCGGTGGGGCAGAGCAGGGAGGCGGGAAGCAAGCTTCCCCACCCTCCACGCACACGTGTCCTGCCAGGGTTTCCTCAGGAAACGCTCTGCCGAAACCTCCTGGAACGCAACGTCCAGCTAATTAACGGGAATTAACGTCAACATTCTGCACGTGTTGCTTTGCCCCCCGGTGGAAGGTCCTGTGGGAGAGCGAGCAAGACGCCCACCTCCAAGGCTCAGTCCCTCCACCAGCAAACTCGGAGAAAGGTGTTTGTTTCCTCCACCGCATTCCCGCCAGGCTCCTGGGTCCTGGAGCCACGAGACCAGCCCCAGGCTTGTTGGAGGTTGGCCCATGGGCAGGAGATGGAGAAAAAATTCTCCAGAAGCAAACGCTCTAAGAAAAGGAAGGGGGGACGGCGCCGTGCCTTATTTGCAACAGGGAGCCTCTTGCTCTGTGGGTGAGGACTACCTCGTGCGTATTGTGATTTGTATTCATTGGTATTTGTCCTTTACAGCGGAACATGATGGAAAGGTACTTTCGGACGTTGTTCTCCTTTTCAGGACACCCGACGTTTGAAGGAGAAAGGCTGCTTCTCTCTTGGGGGGTCTGCTGTCTGCAGGATTCGTGGCCTTTGATGGATGCGGGAGCGCGGTCCATCCGCGGCCCCAGGGCGCCACCTGCTGACAGACGGGCAGCTCCGGCCCCAGCAGTCCACGCGTCGCCGTGGCAACAGCAGGAGGACACACACACACACACACACACACACACACACACACACACACGCACACCCCCTCCTGCCCTGCAGGCTGTCCTGAGAAGCAATGGGGTCGAAGTCAGAACAGGTGTTTCCTGGAGCCCTGGAGGGTCACTCCTGGAGAGTCCCCCCGGGCCCACGGAGGCCAGGACTCACTCTGCAACCCGGAGCCGGCAGGCACCATCTGAAGAAGGTTTTTGCACCGGCCGCGCATCCCCATCTCCCCCGGAGGAGAGGCAGACCCTCCGTGGGCCGGGCTTCCCGCTGTCCCGCTGTGGGGTCGGCCTGACCCAAGCCCTCAGCCGGCCAGCGTCGGGCAGACTTGTACGCATCCCTGAAGCCCGACCTTGTCGCTACAGCCATGACCCCTGGCAAAGCTCCAACAGGGCCACGTGTTAACCCAGGCCTTCTCAGCCTCAGCGCTGTGCACGTCTGGGACTGGACCACTGCCTGGGGCATCCTGGGCCGTGCGGGGTGCTGAACCTCGTACCTGGTCCCCACCCTGCACGAGCACACAGGACCTCCTCCTCAAGGGACGGCCCAGGAACGACTCCAGACTGTACCAAAGTCGCCCCCTTTGAGACTCATGGGTTTCAACCCCTTCAGACTCACAGACGGTGTGAGATACACGGGGCTTGATAGATTAACCAGTCCCGTTCTGGGGTGGGAAGCCTGCAGGTCCAACGAGGCCGATGTCCTGCCCAAGGTCAGCTTATTCTCAGAGGCAAATCCTGGGAATAGACATGGCCAACCTGCGTCCTACCTGCTTGCAGGGACCTCCTATAGCATCGAGATTATCTACGGGTTCCCTTGCAGCCCTGTGGAGGTTAAAGGAACGATAGGTACCCGCAGGTGCTGCGTCCAGGTCTCGGAGACAAGTGCGTGAGTGAGTGCCAAGGGCCACGGATGCTGAGTTCAGGGCCCCAGGCACCAGGCCTGGCTGCACCCAGGAACGAGTTTCGCTTTAAGCAGATTGACTGGACTCCCGGCATGGGACACTCTAATGGGTTACCTCGAAGCTGTGGGTTCCCGTCTTAATTCCCCAAATCCTATAGCACTTGTCAGTATGTGGGATTGTTATTGGCTTATCTGGGAAACTCAATACCTAAATCCAGGGCAGAAAATCCTGTACCTGGTGCTCAAGAAGTTGGTGTTTGGGGGAAAACACACAGACACACACACACAAAAACACACGCACACACAGACTCATACACCCATGGAGACATCCATTGTTCAAATGTTGTAATTGAACGCAGAATAGAAATGTCCTCGATGACGACGATAAGAAAGTCACCCCGGGGGGTGTGTGCGTTAGCTCGATTGCGCTCGACTGCGCACAGCGTGTCCGTGCATCAACATACTGTGTGGTGCGGCTCACAGGCGTACGGTTTCGTCCGCGACGGGCCAGAAATCCGGGAAAACGGAGTAGAATGGGTAGAATGAAAGAGAACTCGGCAGAATGGAACGGAGTAGGGTCGGAGACGCAGAACAGGTTGGGACACAGCACAGCAGAGCAGAAAAGAACAGAACAAGGCAAAATCAGCAGAGTGATGGGCATTTGACAACAGTCTCCAGAGACACCCCCCCCCCCGCTGTCGGCCCCCCAGGAATGAGGAAGCTCACGGAGATCCCCCCGTTACCGAGGGTGTCGGTTGGGCGGGTCGCTGCAGACCCACGGGGAGCTATCTCCTGGCGAGGATGGCATCGTAAATGCCCCCCGTTCTCCTGCACTGGACATCCTGGAAGCCGGCGGGAGCCAGGAGCGCGCGGTACTGGCCGGGGGTCCGCTCCCGGCCCTCCGTCTGCACCAGCATGTTCAGCGAGTACAGCTGCGTGGTCAGCGGGCCCCGTCCGTCTGCATCCAGGAGGCTTTCAATCAGCAGGACGCCGCCGCCTGGGACAGGGAGAGACGGCCATGAGCAAGGGACCAGGCAGCCTGAGGATGCCCGCTGGACCTCAGACGCTGGCTGCCCACAGCCCCCGAGCCCAGCCAGCAATCGTACTGCCCCGGGTGCCTTCTGCCCTCATGAGGCCCCACGACCCACCTGGTTTGCAGGCGCGATGGACCCTCGCCAGCAGCTGTGAGCACCGCGTGTCGGTCCAGTCGTGCAGGACCCTAGCCAGGATGTAGAGATCTGCCTCGGGAAGCGGGTCTTTAAAGAAATCTCCTACAAGACAGGCAGGTGCCCTGGGGTCAGTCTGCAAGTCGACCCCGCAGGACCGCACCTGCACCCAGGATGCAAAAGTCGCCTGACGGTGTCCAGCTGTCCTCACGTCTTCCCAGCCAGGACAGGAAGACCTCGCCCTGAGCAAAAGAAGTCTCGGGGAAGACAAGAAAACTTGGGACGGTGTTTGGGGTCCCTTTCCATTCTTCAGATCTGCAAAATGATGTTATTTTCATCTTATTTCCTAAGGTTGCAAGTACACAGCTCTCCAAGCCATGATTTCAGGACGCCCCGAGCCATCGGTCGGCAGCTCCTGTCTGACGCGTTGAAGTCAGTCAACAGTCCGTGCGGGGTGTGCGGGGTCAACCGGCAGCCGAATGTTGTCCAAACTCTACAAATTCACAGGGATTTGGGAAGAGTGAGCACTGGATTCCACAGTGGTCAGTCCATCACTCTGCCCTGTCCTGGGGCCCACAGGCATTTCCCCATGAGGTAGGGCAGACCACGAGGGGAGTCCTCCAAACGGATTTTCTTCCATCAGTCACAGAAGACGGGGGTCGGCAAACTGGCCCAGGGGCCACATTTGGTGGGCCGTATGTTACTGTACAGCAGGTGAAGGAGACAATCCAGACCCCAGGATGAAGAACACAAGGGCGGTTTCCATGAGGTTTTCCTTTGTGACCAATGACAAGGACCGCAGAAGCCCAGTTCTGCTGTGTGATAATAAGGTACTCTGCTCTCTCACCTGACCCTGCAACCTCTAAAGTCCGTATGTTCCTCCTATTTTCCAGATGAAGCACATAAATTCATCCCAGGACTTGTGATAAAGACGCCCAGAGGCCAGGTTCGGGGTGAGGCGAGTCAGGCACTCTGTTGGGTGCAAAATTAATGGGGCGCCAAACCTGGTCATCGAGGTTTCTTACATTTTAATGCGATGTTTTTAAAAAAAATGAACAGTAAGTTCTCCCAAATCCATGATGTTCAAAGCTTGGGGATGTTACATAAAGCTAGAATCCAACCCTATAGGTACACAATACCAGCCACGATGATGGCGTCTGAGCCTCAAAATGGCAAACTCTCCCTACTCTTCTGAGTCAGCAGATGACCCTGAGTTTCCCTTTAACCCACTGCACGTACCAGCATGGATTTAGACACCCGCATGCAGGTCTTGGGGTCTGGGTAAGAAAAGCAACACCAGCTGGGGGCTTAGGCCCCTAGAATCCATCCCCTCCCAGCTCTGGAGACCAGAAGTCTGAGATCCAGGCAGGGCAGGACCATTGAGATCCAGGCGGGGCAGGACCATTGAGATTCAGGCGGGGCAGGGCTGTGCTCCCTTCTGAGGCTCCAGGGGAGGGTCCTTCCTGCCTCTTCCAGCTTCTGGGGCTTCAGGCATCCTTGGGCTGGTGTCCATGTCCCTCGCATCTCTGCCTCCATCTTCCCGTGGCTTCTCCTCTGTGTCCGTGTCTCCTCTTCTGTCTCTTACAAGGACCCCTGTCCTTGGATTTAGGGCCACCCTGACCCAGGATGAGCTCATCTCAGATCCTTCCTTTCATTACTCTGCAAAGACCCTGTTTCCAAATAAGGCCCTGTTCACCAGTCCTAGGTGGACACAAGTTTTGAGGAAAGAGTCTTCCATCCAGCCAAGTGCTCGAGAAGGAACTAACTGTAAGGACACCATCTAGCCGTACGCTGCTTTCCAAGCGTCACGGACAGTGATTCTACATTGAGGGCAGTTGCCTACAGGCAGAGGAAGCTGTGCCCACGGCGCAACCTTGGCCTGACCTAAGCCCCCGGGGGAAGCATCTGTGTTTCCCGGGGCACACGCAGAGAGCACGGAAGCAACCCACCTTCACGGAAGCTGATCCGTGTGTCCTCCAGGAATGAGAAGTGCTTCTTCGCCGTCTGGACCACCTCGGGGATGTCGAACACGGTGACCTGACACCCGGGGTACAGAGAGGTGCACTCCTTGGCCAGAGCCCCAGAACAGCCTGGAAGCAGACACGGAACAGGACAGGCAGACAGGAAGGTATGAGAAACATGCATCTTGGCTCACCAAGGACCCCTGGAGGGGCGTCCATGTGGGGTCACCATGACCCCGTTCTGTGTGCCTCATAGGTAGACATGCACTTGGGAACCATGACAGTCCCATGCAGGGCTGCCCCATTATCTGAGGGTTCTAGAGCACAGAGAGACCGCGGAACGTGCCCACAGTCACACAGCAAGCCGAGCACAGGGGCTGCTTTTGAATAAACCACACGAGGGCTCCCAATCATGGCGCCCTGCTCCCAGAGACAGTGGAGGGAGGTTGCCCTGATGCGGACTACGGGTATGAGCACCTCAGAGGACAAGGACTGGGGGACCCCTGGATGCACCTTGAACCCTGTCTGCATCCCAGGCAGCTCAGCCCAAGGCAGCAAGACGTTGTGTTGCTCAAAGGATGGAACCACACCCAACGTCAGGCTGGAGTCACCCCCAGAACGTGCCCCTGGGCCAACATGGTGTCGGGAGCCTTTGAATCCCCGTCTAACGGGGTTCCTGCTCCTCATGCCTCCTCTATGGGACCAGCAGGGGCCGTCAGGGCAAGAGCGCTTGCTTGAAGGGGACCAAGAGTTAACCTGGCCACCCCACACCCCCACTCTTGCGTCTGCTCTAGGATGTGCCACACCCAGTCTTCAGACCCAGGAGATGCTCCAGTCACGGGCATCCCTCTCATCCGTGTTAGCATCAGGACCCCCAGAGCCCAGAAAACCCGGCAGCCCCGGCAGCCCCACACAGCGCTTTGCCTGTCCCGGGAAGGCCGCGTGGGAAGGTCGACTAGACGGCCCAGCTGACTGCTTTCCAAGAGCTCCGTGACTGGTGCACCCCACCGTGGTCTAAAGACTTTCGTGTCCCACTGAGCAACGCCAACGTCGACCCCTGCATGGCCTGGGCACCGGCAGTGTCCCCGGAGGCAGAGAGTCTCCGTCCCTCCCCGATGCACGGGGTCAGAACCAGAGGGTCCACCCGGTTCCAGGAGAAGCCGGGACCCTCTCAGCCTGCAGGACGCGTGCAGATGGTTTCTCCCCGATCCTGAATGGCGTCCCAGTCGTCTTCCCTCCCCAGCTGACAGTAGGGAGCACGCTAGCCCCGAGACACAGCTCCCCCTGCGGGGCCAACGCTCACCACCAACATCGCAGATGAGCGGGAACGGAGACAGGTCAAAGGCGGCCAGCACGCGCCTCCCGCTGACGCTCCAGACGTCCTCCAGAGCCCTCATGAACTGGAGCCGCTCGCCCTCGGATCTGCACGCAGAACCACGCCCGTCAAGACCGTGTGGACATCCAAATCAGGGGAGAAGCGTTGGCCGGAGCAGGGGACTTGGACGAGGGCGAAGCCCAGGACGGGTCGGGAGGCACCACCCTTGAGGACTCTGCACCCCTGCCCATCCTTCTCCCCTTTCCTGGCCCTCAGTCAGCTAGGAACCCTGCAAAGAGCCATCGGGGCACCGCCACCTGGGGGTTGTGGAACCAGAACCTCCGCCAACAGCAGCGCCATGTGCATTCTTAGAGCCGACCTGCTACCTGGGTGACTCTGACCCAACCAAAACCCATTCCTCATGTTTCTACATCACTGTTGCTTTGTGTAGAGGCCTTTGGAAGGAAGGACAGATTCCCACCTGTTCAGGACACTGACCAACACCAAAAAACCTGCCATCTTTTTTTTTTTAATTTTAAATACCAACGTCCCTGTTTTGCTTCGATTGGACCCATATATTCCTCACGGCGAATGTGTTGAAAGACCCTCCCGCAAGCGTGGGTGCTGGGCGTTACCTGTAGATAGCGGTGAAGAGCTCGTCAGAGGGAACCCCAAACGCCTCTGGATACTGGTTCTTGCCGTCCCTGCAAACGGCAGGACACGGTCACCCGGGATCTGACACGGTCAGGGAGCACCCGCTGGCCCACGCATTGGATCGCACAACCTCACCTCCCGTCACAGACAGGACAAGCAGGGGACGGGAGTCAGTCACCAAACACACGCTCATACCCCCTTCTGGGCCGGAACACGTGTCTGCTCAGGGTGGCATGCTGCACCACGAGCCCAGCTCTGCCGTGTGAGCAAGGAAGCAGTGGGCTGTAAAGACCGTCTAAAGGAAGTTTGAAAGTAACGTGCGGTCAGGGGACGCGGAGGTCCACAGGACTCATCGGCTGGCCTCTGGGGACAGCAAAAGTCTTAGTGAGCTATTATCAATACCTATCAGTATCTGTCATCTATCTATACCCATTTATCAATATCTATTATTTATATATGTCTTCTAATGCATATCAATATCTATCTATACCTATCAATATCTATTCATCTATTATCTATAAATACCTATCCATCAATATCCATCTACTATCAATCTCCCTACCTACCTACCCATCTACCTCTCCATCCATCTACCTATCATCCATCCGTCCATCCATCCATCCATCCATCCATCCACCTGTCCATCCATCCATCCATCCATCCATCCATCCATCCATCCATCCTTATACTGTCACCCATCCATCCCTCTATCTATCATCTATAATCTATGTGATACAGATCCCTATATCTATCAATCATCCATTCACCCATCCATCATCCATCCACATCCATCTAACTGTCCACCCATCAAACCAACCATGCATCATCCACCCATCTAGCCATCCCTATACTATCATCCATCATCCCTGTAGCTATCAATCAATCAATCATCTGTCCATCCAACCATGCATCCATCATCCAGCCATCCACCTGTCCATCCATTTATCCATCCAACCATCTAGCCAGCCAGTCATCCAGCCAGCCATCCCTATATCATCATCTAGCCATCCCTATAACTATCTACCTATCCATCCATCCATCCATCCATCCATCCATCCACTCATCTAGCCATCCCTATACTATCATCCATCATCCCTATAGTTATCAGTAAATCTTTCATCTGTCCATCCAACCATCCATTCATCATCCATCCATCTGTGTATCTATCAATCATCTTTTCATCCATGCATCCATTCACCCACTTGTCCATCCATCCATCCAGCCAGCCAGCCAGCCTTCTAGCCATCCATATATCATCATCTAGCCATCCCTATAACTATCTATCCATCCATCCCTATATTTATCAATGATCCACCCATCCATCCATCCACCTGTCCATCCATCCAACCATCCCTCCATCATCCATCCACCCATCTACCCATCCCTGTGGTATCATCCATCCATCCCTATATCTATCTACCAACCTCTCTACCTGCCCATCTATGTATCCATCCATCTGTGCCACTGTTCCCAGTTGCAGGTGGTTCTGCCGCCAAGACACACTCATCAGTGTCTGGGGACATTTTGTGTATTATCATGACTGGGGAGACTATAGTGGCACGTGGTGGGAGGAGACCAGAGACACTGCTCTACACCCTGCAGAGCCCAGGACACCCCACCTCAGAGAGTCATCCAGCGCCAGACACCCACAGCGTGGAGCCCAGGAGCAGCTGTGAGGCACACAACCATCGCGATTCAGGCAGAATCTTGTTGTGCGCCATCCTCCCCACCTTGTCTCCTCGGCCCAGGGCCCTTTCCCTGGAGAGCATCAAACCACAAGGACTCCTAACTGGGCAGATTTGCATTTCATGGATTCCTTCAGCCAAGACCAGGAGGGTTTCTCACATCTGCTCTGGAGGTCCAGACCTAGCGGCGTCGTGTTTGGTCTCCAAGAAACCTGGCAGTTCAGCCGCACAGACGCCACGAAACCAGCCCCCAGGGAGCCCCGGCGCACCGGTCCACACCATCGAGGCCATGCTCACCTCACAGCCTGGGCCAGGTGGCCCCAACACAGATATGTCGTCCTGGCCAGGTACCGCAGCATGTTGCCTTGGTACTGGGGGCTGGCCCTGGCCAGGTAGGTGCGGGAGAGCTCTGTGTTTTGATACAAGGCTGAAAACAAACACAGAGAACCCAAAAGGCAAAGTTAGATTCCAGGTCCTTGCTGGGTGCTGGTGCCAGCATTGGCTACATCAGGATTCTCGCCTTTGCACAGCAGATTCTAGCCCGGGGGCTCGTCCTGAAGATCTGGGGTGGGGGGCGGTGGCCACTGGGCACCGGGCACACCTGCTCCATTCCGTTTGGGCAAATCCCATTGGGAGGTCTGGTGCAGCAGGTGGGAAGGAGGAGGCTGACGGGGAACCCTATTCTATAATCCGTGGGCTTTAAAATAGCACCCGATAGGGACCTGCCCTCTACTGGTGATACGACCATCTCCAAAACGGGAATCACGTGGACGCAGCAGGGACTGTCTTTCTGCCACGCTCAGCCAAGCAGCAGGCAACCAGCCCCGGCTGAATGCCATCGTTCTAACCATGCCCTGCAGACAACGTGCAGCCGCAGGACCACAACGGCCCCGGTGCTCTCTGGGCCAGTGCCCTGCTGTGAGCTACCCCATCCTGCGGCATCTGCACATGGCCAGTCCCGTGCCCGAGCCTACCTCCCTACCTCCTCTCCTGGGGACCCTGCTTCCCACGGAGCCCCCGCTGTCTTGCATGAGGTGGTCCCCAGCTGGGTGTCGGCACCCACCCAACGCCCCAGGGCTGAGGGACAACTGATAATTGTGCCAGATGCTGCCTCCACTAGCACTCCCTGCCCCCGCTGTCTCCTGGCTGGGGTGTCCTCCTCCGGGTGCGAGCTCAGGGTCAGCCACCCCAGTACGTGTCATGGGCAAAGATTGCTCTCAGGGAGTGGCGGGCGCTGGTTCCAGCTAGCTTGCACCCTTGTACCTTCTGGATTTCCACGCCCGGGCATCTGAGAGCGGTCACCCCCCCAGAAGATGCTCAAGCTTACCCATCCCTGGCATTTGCACCCCAGGACCCCAACTGCTGCATGACTCCATGCCACGAGCACAAAGGCCCCTGACATCGCTGCCACAGCCAGGCCAACGCTCCTGCTCTTGGGCGCTCCGGCTCAAGCCACGCTTTCTACATTCACCACGTCATGAATCGACAGTTCTGAAAATGGTCCGAATGAGGGACACATCCTTGAAACTTGGAATGTTGCCAAGTAAAGACAGGAAAAGAAACCCCTAGTCATCACCATATTCCATGAGACAGAGTCATTTCAACACCAAAATGAGAAGGTACTGTCGTCAGGAATGGCAGCCCTTTAGCGGGATAAATTTAGTTTGATGAAAAGTACTCCCCTGCGATCTTTCCCCCATTTTTTTCTTGTGGGGGTACCGATGTGTCCAGCAGCATGTAGAGACCTCTCTAGAATGAGGTCAGCAAACCACAGCCTGGGCGCTCCACCTGGCCCACTGCTTGTCTTTGTAAATAAAGTTTTATCGACACCCAGCCATGCCCATTCACTTACGTCACGGCTACATGCTTACCTTTTCCCCTCCGGGTTTCGGCGTGAAGCAGCTTCAGGGACACGCAGGTGTCCAGCAGGAGCTCCGTCCCGTGCAAGCTGCTGCCCAGTCGCGCGGCCACTGCCACCGCACCCAGGGGCTCCAGGGCCTCCGCGAGAAGGTCAAACACGCCCAGCTCACAGGCGGCAAACAGAACCTTGGAAACAAAGGTCCAGCTTGCGGCGCCCTAGGAACCGCCCTCACCCCAGGGGGCCAGGGGTGTGTTTTCAGGGGACCCTGCCCTGCTGTGGGATATGCAATGGCAGTTCCTTGAAAAATCGAACACAGAATGGCCAAGAAACCAGAACTCCCACTTCTCTGTGTGGACCCAAAGACTTGAACGTGGAGCCTGGAAGAGATCCTGGTACACCCGTGTTCACGGATGCACTCTCAGTGGCCAAAACATGGAAGAACCAAGTGTGCATTACGGCAAATGGACGAGAAAATTATGGTCCATGCACACAGTGGACACTGTGACGTGCCCTTGAGAGGGAAGGGCGTTCTGCCCCTGCTTGGACGTGGGTGGGCCTTGAGGACATGGTGCTCAGTGACATGAGCCAGACAGAGAAGTACCAATCCTGTGCGATTCCATATATGTGGGGTCCCTAGCAGAGTCCCACCCACAGAGTTTGGGGAAGACGGAAAGTTCTGGAGATGGGTGGAGGGGGGCGGTTGTCCAACAGTGTGAATGAGCTCAGTGCCCCTGAGCTGTGCACGTAAAAACTGGGAAGATGGTAAAATTGATGCTATGGCTATTTTAAAATGATAAAAAAATTTTTTAAATAATTTTTTTAAAGTTAAAGAATAAAAATAAAATTTTCAAATTCAATGTTTGAACTCATTAAAACTTTTAACTTGCATTTCAAAATGTAAAACCAAATGCTTGCGTACAATTTAAGCAAACATTCGAATATTTTAAGCAGAACAGCATAACTGAAACGAAATGAAAAGAAAAGGGAAATTAAATGAAACACGCTCCCACTGTGCACTTGGAAGGACCTGTTTCGACAGTTCCAGGTGCTGTGGGGTTGACCAGCTGTCCGGAGCTACGACATCTGTGAGATGGGTTGGTCCCCAGGGAGGGCGAGGGCCGATGCTGCCGAGTGTGTTCAGGGTGCCGCGGCCATTCACTGGCTGGCCGGCTCGGGGAAAGGGGGAGTCTGAGCAGGTGTGGGCTTCTGCAGCAGCCCCCACCCCGTCTGTGTTCAGAAGCTCATCACTGAACCCCTCCCTCCCGGCATGGCCAGAACAGCATCACTCGGAAAAGCCCGCGGTGTGGGAACCATTGTAGGAAAGAAACACCCTCTGAAGGAAACCTATGGTCCCCAAAGAGAACACCCGGGGAGGGACAGGGTCCCGCACCGCCACCTGCAAACCCACGTTGAGTTTTCAAGACCCCGGTCATTGCCTCTCCACGGTTGGCAACGATAACCTGTGGGCACAAAGTCAGGACCACGTTGTTTCCAATTTGCAAACTATTTGTGTTGTGTTGTCGCTGTTCAGAGGTCACCGGTGTTCCCCAAATGGTGGTGTCAGTCTTAAACCGTGTTCTTTGTTTTCTTCCGTTCACCTGTCTACAGAACTTAGCAGGCCGTGCCTGAAAATAATGCATAAGGCATAAAACATGCCTAAGTCAATGCATTTTTTTCTCCTCCTACACACACTGTTTTGGATGCACGGTGCAAAGA
This sequence comes from Meles meles, assembly GCF_922984935.1. Classification (NCBI taxonomy): domain Eukaryota; kingdom Metazoa; phylum Chordata; class Mammalia; order Carnivora; family Mustelidae; genus Meles; species Meles meles. The sequence goes on along the minus strand of NC_060087.1, from coordinate 984,057 downwards.
CCGTGGCCACCTCACCGAGATTGGCCGAGACGGAAGCACACACTCCCGTCCCACGTGCGCAGACGGTCCTAGAGCGCAGGTGCCTCCCTCGGCACTCGTCCAAGATGGACGTGAATGTGGAAAAACTAAGTCCCGTCTCCGTGCTTTGTGAGGTCGTACGTAGGTTGGTGTTTGCGTTTTGGCTGAGCGCGCGGAAAGCCCGACACGCGCACACGGCCGTGGTGGGGGTGTGCAGTGAAACTGCATTCACTGGTACCTCTGTGATGGGGGTCCTGGTAACTCAGATTCCAAGAAAGCAGCGTGTCTGAGCCCTAGCCCGGCTGACACCTGGGGCTGGATGACTGTCTGGGGTAGGGCGTCCTGCACTGTAGGATGTGGGGTCGGGTCCCTGATTTCCACCTGCCACACACCAGGAGCACCCGCATCCCTGCTGTGGCAACCAAAAATGTCCCCAGACCCTGCCGAGTGTCCTCTGAGTTGGGGGGGCATGTCCCCATTTGAGAAGCCCTGGAGGAAAGTTCTATCAAGGTTATCCAGACACCCCACCTATAAAATTCGATTAAGCTCATATCAGGTTGTATCCGTGTGCGCTCTGTGAGGGTCACACAAACTCTTATGCTAGTAACATTGTATCAAGTCGCACAAACTCTTATACTTGTAACATTGTATCAAGTTGTGCGAGGGATCCGCCCGCCTCGCTCTAGTAACATTGTATCAAGTCGTTCTTCTGTGACGGTGGTACAAAGGCATCCTGTTAATGCTGCAGGAACTTCTGCAATGAACCGTGTAGGAGGGACTCGACTCTGCCTGCTTCAAGCCTTATTCTCTTAAGACGGCATTAACGCTCGCTCGGGTGAAGGGATGTCGTTTCTTATTTTGCTACAGACGCATTCACTCCTGATACGACTCTATGACATCTTGCGCTGAGCCGTCAGGAACTCCTACCGCATTTAGATTTTATTAACTCCTTCTATCAAGGTCATATTGAGTTTTATTCTAGCTAAGTCATATTAAGTACTATTCTGGGAAGGTTATATTAAGTCTTACCCCATTGAGGTCCTACTCAGTATTATTTTATCAAGATCCAATTAAGTTTTATTCTATCAAGGTCACGTTAGGTTTTATGGTATCCAAGTCGTATGAAGTATTATGCTATCAAGGTTGTATTAGGATTTATTGTATCAAGGTTGTATCAAGTTTTATTGTATCAAGATCCTATTAAGTTCTTTTCTATGAAGGTTGTATTAGGTTTTATTGTATCAAGATTGCATTCAGTTCTGTTGTATCAAGATACTATTAAGTTCTTTTCTATGAAGGTTGTGTTGGGTTTTATGGTATCAAGGTTGTATTAAGTTTTATTGTATCAAGGTTGTACTGGGTTTTATTGTATCAAGATTGCATTCAGTTCTATTGTATCAAGATACTATTAATTTTTTTAAAGATTTTATTTATTTGACAGAGAGAGAGATCACAAGTAGGCAGAGAGGCAGGCAGAGAGAGGAAGGGAAGCAGGCTCCCCGTCGAGCAGAGAGCCCGATACGGAGCTCGATCCCAGGACCCTGAGGTCATGACCTGAGTTGAAGGCAGAGACTTTAACCCACTGAGCCACCCAGGTGCCCTGAGATACTATTAAGTTCTTTTCTGTGAAGGGTGTGTTGGGCTTTATGGTATCAAGGTTGTATTAAGTACTATTCTGTGAAGGTCGTGTTCCATCTTCTTCCATTAACCTTGTGACAAGGGGGTAACACAGCGTCACACGTACTGATCCCAAAATTTATAACGCGGCAATGTGAGTGAGAAGAAACCACCCCAACTGGTCTGGAAACACTCCACGAGGACAAGCAAGTTGCGTCTTCAAGCAACAGAAATGCAGTAAATTATTATGGTTGGTAGAAGCACGGTCCTTTTCCGTACCTCAAAGGCTCTGCAGGAGGAATGCTTAACCCATGGGGGTCGACAGACCGAATTGGGAGGGGACCTGTGAGCTCGGTTGGGGACGACCGCAGCTTCCGTATTCGTGACCTCTGCCCAAACTCAGCATCCACTTCGGTTATGAATTAAGAGAAAAGCACGGCCGTGTTAGGGTGTCCGTGACTCGGTGACCCAGGGAAGACAAAACGTCTTCGTATCTCATGGCATCTGCCCCAGGGCACCCGAAATACCACTGGCAAGCACACGGTGCCATGGTGCCCGTGGGTGTGGCCCCCGCCGGCTGCACAGATGGTTAAGCCTCTGCCTTCCACTGAGGTCATGATCCCAAAGTCCTGGGATCGAGCCCCACATCGGGCTCCCTGCTCAGCGGGGAGCCTGCTTCCCCCTCTGCCTGTCTCCCCTGCTCGCGCATGCTGTCTCTCTCTCAAATAAATACATGAAATCTTTTAAAAATAAAATACAATATAAAACTACAATCCACATAGCAGGAGAATCGGCATCAAGCATTTTAAACGAAACAACTCCGGGGCGTGAGGCTCATTCACTGCTTTGTTGAACCACCACCTCTGACGGACTGCAGAACGTTCCCATCCTCCCAAAAGGAGAGGCCGTGCCCGTTGGCCATCCCTCCCCACCGCCCTCTCCACCGCCCAGTGACCACCCCTCGGCTTCCTGTTCCCATGAATTTGCATGTTCTCGGCGTTACGCGTAAATGCCGTCACACCCCACGTGGCCCGCGTGTCTCCGGTTTCCGCACCGGATCTGCTCAGCCACAGGAGGGATGACATATTGACGTGCGTCACATTGTGGATGGACCCCCCAGACTCGCCTCTAGCTTAAGCCATCCCTGCCTGTTCCGTGTGTTCATGGACGAGCATCCGTGTGACCCTGTCACAAAATAACGTTTTCAGTGTTTCAATCCCTATCTTTGAATAAATGTTGCCCCACGTCCCCGTGGACAAGTTTCTGCCCAGACACCGGGACAGTCCACCCCGAAAGGACACTCTGTACCCATTAAGTGGTCACGCCCCATTGCCCTCGCCCAGCTCCCGCCGATGGGCTCCAAGCGTGGCCTGCGGAACCTTCTCCCCGGGCTCCTACCTGGGAGACCATGAACCCATTTGAGTACTCGGTCAGCAGACGGTATGCCTGCTCCTCGGGGGAACTCATCTTTGTCCCACGCCAGGCTGGTCTTGAGAGTCCCCGGTTGTCCCAGCGGCAGGCCGTGTGGGTCTGTTGGCAAGCGCCGGTCCGGGCTGCCGTCCGAGCTCCTTGTGGGAAGCCCAGTGAGAGCCAAAGGCGGATCACTCCAGAAAATCCCATTAGCCCTATTAAGGGGATGACAAAGCTTGAGAGTCCTCGCTGGCTTCCTGCTGGCTCCTTCTGTCCCCGCTGCGTACACAGCCCCAGAACAGCCCACACCTGTCCCCTCCCTCCCCACACATCTCCCCTCCCTCCCTAAGCCATCAGCGATGGAATGGATCCAAAACTATAGGGTTGCTCGTGGCTACCGTTGATGACTCATTTCAGGCACTGAAGACTCTCTAGTCCCCTTTCCATGGGCAGACAACGGGGTATCATTAATCTCCCAGGGCTACCATCATGAACGACACAAGACATACTGGGCTAAAACCAAGGGACGTATCCTCCCCAGCTCTGGAGTCCAGAATCACTGCCGAGATCCAGGCGGGGCAGGACCACTGCGATCCAGGCGGGGCAGGACCATGGAGATCCGGGGGGCAGGGTCGTGCTCCCTCCACAGGCTTCAGGGAAGGGTCCTTCCTGCCTCTTCCAGCTTCTGGGGCTCCAAGCATCCCTGGACTGGTGGCCACGTCCCTCCCATCTCTGCCTCCATCTTCCCATGGCTTCTTCTGTGTCTTTGTCTCCTCTTCTGTCTCTTACGAGGAGCCCTGTCATGGATTTAGGGCCACCTTGGTGCAGGACGAGCTCATCTCAGATCCTTCCTTCATCACATCTGCAAAGACCCTGTTTCTGAACCAGTTCCCATCTTGAGGTTACCGGGATCAGGACATGGACATGTTGGGGACACATTTAACAGACACAATTAACCCACAGTAGACAGGGTGAGCTCAGCTGCCTTCCACGGCTCAGGATCCTTCCAACGTTTTCTGAAGTCCCATCTTCCTTGGCTTTCCCCAGCCGGCAAATGCCCTCGACCCCATCCCACAGACTTGGGCTCTGAAACTGTTACGAATCGCGTGTCTGGCCGCTGCTAACCGTGCACGGTAGGGACTTTAGTGAGGGGCGTCTCCGAAACGTGGCCTCTGAAACATGGTCACGTTATTCGTCCCCACACATGCCGTCCGTCTGTCTCCGGACAGACAGCAGGGGATGCGGGCGTCCGGGCATCCTGGGGATGCACTGCAGGCCCCGGGGGAGCGGTGGATGGACAAGGCGGTGGCCTCAGATGCCGGGCGGGAGGGTCCAGGCTGCACGCAAGACGGCCATGCCCGGTTCACGCGAGGAAGGGGGACAGGTACGTTCCCACCCCGCCGGTGCCGGCAGAGCGGAGCGGGGACAGAGACGAGGCAGGCGGGGTCTCGTGGCTGCAAGAGGTCCACGTGCCATTTTCGTATTTTATGTTGTATTGTACTGTATTGTGTTTCCTTTCTTTTCATTTCGTTTCCTTCTTGTATTTCTATGTTTGCATTCGTTTCACTGTTTGTTACTTTATGTCATTGTTTGATTTTTCATTTTATCATTTCATTTTTATTTATTATATCATCTTACTTTATGAGTTTATTTTATTTTCTAAAGAGGTTTACTTCTTTTAGAGAGCGAGAGAGCACACGCAGGGGGAGCAGAGGGCAAGGGAGAGGACCTCAAGCAGAGGGCTCCAGCACTGGGCGCAGAGCGTGACGCGGGACTCGATGTCGCGACCCTGAGAGCACGACCTGAGCCGCAATCAAAAGTTGGACGCTGAACCGACTGAGCCACCCAGATGCCCCTATATTGCTTTATTTTAAAGATTCATGTATTTGTTTTATTTCATTTCACTTCAGAACCAATTTATTTCACTACGGAACCAATTTATTCTTTTGCATCTCATTTCACTTCATTTACTTTATTATTCTGTAAGTCAACTTAATGTCCCCCCTACAAGGCACTGTCTTCTCAGCATTGTAAGGTCACCATCCTTTGTCCTCTGATCTGAGCATCCCTCCGTGGCTCCCCGCATCCCACAGGTGACAAGGTCGACCTCTGGGCTCCCCGGTCAGGGCGGTGGCGTCCAGCTGGTGTCTGGGACCCCCTCACTTGCACGGTCTCCACCACATCCTGGCAGACAGCCTGGTCGTGTCTCTGCAGCCCTGCACACAGCACCGCTTACGACCCCTTTCCGCAGTGCACCTGCCGGAGTATGGACTTCTCCTCCGTGTGGACCTCACCTCAGTTTCCCAAGTTCTCCGAAAAATCTCCCCGCTATGTCGATGGCAATGACCCTGAACAGGGATGCCTGCATGGCTCAGTTAGAAATGACCCTGAGCAGACAGCCCAGCACTACAAGGTTTCCTGCCTCTCGCATTCATGGTTGTCCCTGAGGCCGGGGGTCTTTCGTGGTCCTTCAACAGTATTTTCCACGTTTCATGGAGTTGCATTTCTTTGCAGATCCGTTTCTCGGTGCCCGGTAGCTTCTCCGCTCTTATGGATGCTTTGTCCTCACTGGGACGCCTTCTAAGGGGTCACCGCTGATGTGTAGAGTCTCGGCGGGCTCCCGTCACTGCTGATGCGTACAGACATGACGCACGGCGGGATCTCCTCCCCGCTGACCTGCAGAGACGCTGCGGACTTCTGTGCACCACTCTGTGCCCTGCAATCTCAAGGAGCAAACCTACCATCTCCGGGTGTCTCGGGATTTTCGTGCGGGTGATTAAAATGCCCGCATGCGATCAACACGCGGCTTCTCCCTTTCCGATTTGAAGACCGAGGGAGAGGAGGAAAGCCGATGTTGGGTAGGTCTGCAGAAACCTTTAATCGACCCCCGTCTCTTGTGATTATCCCCATATTTATTCAGCTGGTGATTGACTTCTGTATCTTACTCATTTATTTTGGCTTTAATTCCACGCCCGGGTAGTGCTACCACTTGGCCTGGTCCCCGTCGTGGGGTTTCATCAACTTGAAGTTCCAGTCCAGCTTGCTTAGTCTCGGAGATGCCCAGATGGAGGCTGTAGGCCTTCCTGTGGCCTCTGCTTTCCTCCACCCCACGCCCCTGCAAGCCTGAGCTCAGCATCCGCTCACCATGCCTTGCCCATGCCGTGTCCCATTTCAGGGACAGCATTGCCTGTCTGGGGGTGCAGGCAAGGCTCCAAGGGAGAGCTCTACACTGTTGTGACAAGACGCCAGGCTTGTCCTGTGGTTGGGTGGGCCACGGGCTATATGACAGAGCCTGAGATGTCCTTGTACAGCCGCGTGCACGGAAGCTGGAGGTAAGACGCAGAATGACCCTCGGGTGCGGGAGGGGGTCACAGGAGGGACAGGATGACCCACCCCCGCTCGCATTTGCTTGATTAACGTGCAAGCAGCCCTTCTCAGACAGGACGCCCCACCCCAGCAGAGAGGATCTCCCCGGGATCTTCCATTAAGGCGATTACTTTACTAATGAGATTGAGGGCTGAGACGGGCCGCAGACTAATGCCTACAGCTCAAGGTCAGCGCTCACATCCTCCCCTTCTGGAAGCAGGGTCCCGAACACGAGGAAACAGAGGACTCCCATGTCAGAGTGGCTGGGAAGGCACAGCCACCCCCTTGCATATCTCTAACCACTGGTGTGGCCGGCATCCACGTTCGCCCGCCCAGGCCTGAGCGGTCCGTGTTCCCTGCGGGAAGAACTGACGGCCACAAAGGACGTGTGAGTGACGCGGACCCACGGTCTGCGGACGGAACGCTTGGTGGCACGGCTCCCACGGGAGGACCGGCCGAGTTCCTCAGGCTCCAGCCGTGAGTCCCTCGCACGTCTGGAGAAAACACCCGAGAGGCGCCGGGGTGAGCTTGGGAAGGTTGACACGCTGGTGAGCGGACGACCCACTCTCGTGCTGGGCTCCTTTCTCGAGGCTCGGGTCCCACCATGCGATGTGGGGAAACACCGTGCGGAAGGTGACCCTTAGCTCGCAAAACCGTGCACCTCGGTAGCACGCGGGCACCGGTGGGAGAGTGTGTGTCCCCAGACCCGTACCTCTGCCAGCCCGGAGCCCCGGACTCAGGCAGGTGGCCATCGGGAGCTCGTCCACACTCCCGGAGGGACTCTATTGGGCACATAAGGAGGGAAATCACGAGCCTGGTGGGTCAGCGTGAAGGTGACCTAGACACTACATGGCTGATCGCCTCAATTCTAAAATCACATTATTGACTGACTTCATAGGGGGCCATCGTAGCAATGGGGACACTGTCTGGGGTTGAATAGTGTCCCTGTAACATCCCTGGACCCTTGGGAGGGGTCTTCTCAGGACAAGGGTGTCTGCAGATGGGATGAGTGAGCAGAACGTGCCACGGGCAAAGAGGAGGGAGCAGCAGGTCCGCCTGGCCGAGGGCTGTGTGTGCCGGAGCTGAAAACGGGCTGTGTGACCGCGGGACTGTCTGTCTGCCCCACCAGTGACAGGAAGGGTCGGGCTGGCCAGAGGGCTCGTGAGTTCTTGCACACACTTGTCCCCGAGCCAAACGAGGCTTCCTTCGACGCCTTCCCAAAGACGAGCCCATGCGTGGCGTCTTCACACCGGTTGGGCAGGTTCCACGGCAGAAACCGCAGATGGCCAGCGTGCGCAGAGAGCGGCCCTGCGGGTGAGCGCTGGCGGGAGAATGAGCGCTTTCTTCTCTTTCCCGACGGAAGACGCGCACGGAGCTGCCCCCGTGAGCCTGTCCATCACCGGCCATCCGGATCCCGGTGCGGAGGACGGACAGAATCCCTGCCTCTTGGGATTTATGTTTTAAAGCAGACACATTGTGAGCAAAGAGGTTAAAACGTCCGTGTCAGGGGGTGCTCATGGGCGGTGTGGAGAGAAGGGGAGGAGGGCGCCTGGGTTTGGGGAGGGGGTGCGATTTTCTAATGGACTGCTTGGGGAGCCCTGCACGTGTGAGTGCCACGGGAGCCAGGTGACCAACTGAACAGCACCCCAGGAAGAGGAATGGCAGGTGCAAAGGCCCTGGGGCAGCAGCATGTCTGACCTGTTCGGACAAGAGCAAAGGAGCAGGGCAGGGTGCAAAGGCCCTGGGGCAGTGGCGTGAGTGACTTGCTCAGAGAAGAGCAAAGGCCCTGGGGCAGTAGAATATGTGATCTGTTCACAGAAGAGCAAAGACCCTGGGGCAACAGTGTGTCTGACCTGTTCAGAGAAGAGCAAAGGACCATGGGTAGGTGCAAAGGCCCGGGGGCAGCAGCATGTGTGACCTGCTCAGAGAAGAGCAAAGGTCCTGGGGCAGCATCGCACGTGACCTGTTCACGGAAGAGCAAAGACCCTGGGGCAACAGTGTGTCTGACCTGTTCAGAGAAGAGCAGAGGAGCAGGGGGAGAGAAGGGGAGGAAGGGAGCTGGGTGTGGCAAGGGGGTGTGATTTTCTAGCAGAGTGGTCGGGGAGGCCTTGACCATGTGCGTGCCAAGGGAAGCAGGTGACCAAGGGAAGAGAAACTGCAGGTGCAAATGTCTTGGGACAGCCGCCCATGTGACCTGTTCAGAGAAGAGCAAACAAGCGGGGACAGGTGCAAAGGTCCTGGGGCAGCAGCATGTCTGACCCATTCAGACAAGAGCAAAGGCCCAGGGGCAGCAGCTCATGTGACCTGTTCAGAAGAACAAAGGCCCTGGGGCAGCAGTGTGTCTGACCTGTTCAGAGAAGAGCAGAAGAGCAGGGGCAAAGGCCCTGGGGCAGCAGTGTGTCTGACCTGTTCAGAGAAGAGCAGAGGAGCAGGGGCAAAGGCCCTGGGGCAGCAGTGTGTCTGACCTGTTCAGAGAAGAGCAGAGGAGCAGGGGCAAAGGCCCTGGGGCAGCAGCATGTGTCGCCTGGTCAGAGAAGAGCAAAGGGCCAGTTGCGTGTGTGACCTATTCAGTGAAGAGCCAAGGCGCCGCCAGAGGACAGAGAGAGCCAACAGCAGGAGGAAAAGAGGACGGCGGCTGGAGCGGTCCGCGCTCTGCAGAGGACTGCACGGCCCCACCAGAGACAGAGCCCAGTGGAGTGTTGCCAGCAGGGACCCCCGCGGCACACGTCATCCCGGGACGGTCCTCACGGCCTCCCTTGTCCCCTGTGGCCTCCCCGACGAGACGCGAAGGCACAGGTGCTGGGCCCTGCCAGCAGGTGCACACGCTACAACACGTCCCGGTCGGGGCCCGCACCTGCGTTTGGGCGGGTCGTGGCCACATGGCACCCCCGGAGCCCGGCACGGGGTATCGTCACAGGGGCTCCTGCAGGGAACGGTGACGCCCAGAGCGGTGTGGTGCTGGGGAGCGAGGGGGAAGGACAGGGAGGAGGCCTGGCGCCTGGCCGGCATCAGTGCCCAGCCGGGGATGGACGCCCACCTGAGCAACCCGGTGGTCACTGACCCCGTGTCTAGGCTGCGGGCGCTGGAATACTAAAGCCAGGGCTCGGGCTTACGAACCACAGTCGTGCATTTCTCACGGGCCCGGGTGGGAACGTACCCGACCCAGGATGCAGGCGGACTCGGGGTCCGGGGAGGACCTGCGTCCTGGGCCGGGGACGGCGTCTATCCTGCGTCCGCTCCCAGGGAGAGGCCCGGGGGCCCCTGCGGTCTCCCAGGACAGTTATCCTGCTCGTGGGGCCGCACCCTCTTGAGCGAATCCCCCCCACAAGGCCTCACCTGCTAATACCGCCCCTCTGGGGGTCTGGACTCAGACGTGAATGTCGGGGGGACACACACACTCGGTGTCTACATTGTGCAGGATGCCGGTGGCGGCCTGTGTGTCCGGCACACTGACCATGGGGGCCTGAGGATGTGGCGTCCTCGGGTGCATAGGGGCCGCCTGGAAGAGGAAGTGGGACGCCCGGCTCCTCGCTGTACGCCTGGGCAGTGGGGCCGTTCCACCCCCCACCCGGTTCACCTGTCCTTCCCCAGCCCCGTGGGAAGAAGGGAGGGTGAGGGAGGGGGGCAGGGACAGGCAGTGACCCTGCACAGCGGGGGACGAGGCGTACCCCGGGCGGAAGCAGAGGCGAAGGCCGCTGCCTGGACCCTGAGACCTGCCAGGTGGGAGCCTGCACCGTCAGCTCGGCCCCTGTGAGCGGGACTCTCCCAGACACCCCTGCGCACAGCTCGTACCATCCGACCTGTCCCCAAACATGCACTGTATCTCGTTTCCCCAAAACCGCGAGCAGAGAAACATTGTAACGGAAGTCCGGCTGCCGTCTTCAGAACGGGCCCGATCCCACCCCCCATACCGCGCTCGGTGACCCCTGATGCCCTCAGGTCTAGAGAACATCCCTGCCCCGCTCCTCCCTCCGGGCACGACTGAGGGAAACGGTGCCCCCACCGGCGGCCCTTGGCATCAAGGCAGGGACAGCCAGTACCAACGGCGTGAGATCAGGATGACGCGGCGCACCCTCCGTACGGGGGACCTTCTGGGCAAACGGGCCGAGGCCGGCGAGGGTCCCAACTGCAGACACGGGGACATCGACGACCGGGCATGCCCGCAGAACCTCACGCACCCTAAGAGGGAGCCAACCGGGGTCTACTGTCTCCCCTGGTGTCAGAGTAGGGACACTGTCCTCTTGTCAGACCCAGCCAGGGAGAAGCACAACAGACCAGGGGGCAGGTTTTAGGTCCCCATTGTGGGGACGGCATGGGGGTGGTCACCAGGAAGAGGCTCGGGGCAGAACGCTGTAAATGACAGGGACCCAGGGACAGGGAGATGCCCACCTCCGACCCTGCCCACCAGGCTACGGGCGGGACAGTGCTCCTGGGGCTGAAACACCCCATTCCCGCGGGACGTGCTCCCTATTCCCAGCTGACCCCGTGTGCAAACAGTCGCCTCCCAACAAACAGAAAATCCACGTGCCTTCGCAAGGACGAAATCTCATCGGTGACTGGCAGTGTCTTCCCACGGGTGTCCACTCCCGCCGATGAGCCATCACTGGCCCCTAAAGCGCCTACAGAAACCAGGCTCCTTAGGATGTAAGTGGAAATACGGGGACCTTGGAGAAATCCCACCCCGACTCCTCCAGGGGACAGGGGTGCCAGCCCAGGTGAGCCCAGACGCTGTCCACGTGTCAGTCTGCGGTGACCCTCTCTCTCCACAGAACAGGTGTGCGGAGGAGCAGCTCAAAACCAGGCACTCGGGTCTTGATCCACATTCGGGTGGTGTCGCTTTGGGGCCTGCCAAGGTGCGTACTACAGCACCACAAAATAACTCTGCCCTTCAAAGGGCAGAACATGGCCTGGGGACACCCTCTAGCCTCAAGCCACGACCTTTCCCCTCCTGACACCCTGTGATGCTGTGTGCGGGGCAGGGGGATGGCTAGCCCGCCACCATCAACCGTAACGGACCCCCCTTCCCGAACACATTCCTCAGTTCCCCACCCGCCTCTACAGAGACTTGAGAACAAGGAAAACCACCCAGAGTAAGGAGTGTCATGAATGACCCAAGTCCATTCTCCCAAGACAGGCCCATCCTTAACGTGCAGGCACCCGCGCGCGGCGAGCTGAATCACACCAGGCGGATGCCAGCAGACGGCGAGGACACAGTGCTCCCGCGCGGTCACGGGGACGTCAGCGCAGCCACGGTCAGTGACACACAGATGCGGCCTGGACAGCACGGTGACGCGTCTACCTTCCCTGGCGCTCAGGGCTGGGACGTCCACGAACCGCAGGGGAGGGGGTAATCAGAACTCAGATTCCCGGTAGGTCTTCCCCACCCTGTAGGTCTGGGGCTGGCATTCTCCAGCTTTCCTGCTGTTCTCCCGTGCCTGCACCGCCCCACGGACACATCCATGGTCCCCGAAGGCCACACACTGCCCGGTGACACGTCCCCTGCCCTCTCTCCATAACCTCTTGCCCCACACACCGGCTTCTTCCAGGTCGACACCCGTTGCCATAAGCCCCGTCCCCAACCTTGCTCTCTGCAAACCTTTATCACGTCGTGCCCAGTTTAAAGCCGTCCTACCTGTCCTTTCCAGGTTGGAAGCGACCCGGTCCATGCGTACGTCTCGTCCGCCCTTCCATACCAACGCCTCCCCGGCCACCCTGACTCCTGACCCCTGAACGCACCACGTCTGTTCCCACTGTCCAGACCTCGGCCTGGAGAACATCGGTCATGGGAACCCACCTCCCTGAGCTCAGGCAGAAGCTCCCCGTGCCCCAGAGACCTGCCCCCCGACCTCTGAGACTTCCCCACACCTGGTCGCAGGATGTGCTGAGCCCCTGACCGGTGAACGCTCAGAGCTGGGCTACAGGGGTGGTGACGGGATGTCTGGGAAGCCCGTCCAATCCCTCAGCATCGGAGCACACTTGCTGCCTGGCCTCAGCAGGCCACAGACCAGACGGAAGCCGCGCCAGACAAAGGCAGACGCGCTTCTGCAGAGTCCATCCTGGTCTGGGCCGTGGAACTGAGCTGGGGCGCAGGAGGCCCGCGACCCGCCGTCGTGGGCAGACGAGACCTGCGTGCGGGTGACACACGGCCGGCCGGCGCTCGGCTCCAGAGCGGGGTCCCAACAGCGGTGCCGGCCCCTACCTGCTACAGGTCTAGGTGAGAGAAAGACCACCCGTGCCTTCACTCACGGGCAAACCGGCTCTGGTTTTACAAAGGCGGCTTCCGTGAATCTGCCCAAGTCGAGCTCAAACAAACGGGTCGCTTCGCGGGACCCAGAACTCTCCCTGTTCACGGGGTTATTTTACAGCGACAACCGCGCCGTGAAATGCGGCGTTGCCTGTCGGCGGTTCTCAATAAAGCCCGTGTTTCTATCAGTTTCCAATCCGCCAAATGAGGCTCCGCTCACTGACAGCCCAAAGAGCGCAAACAAACAAAAAAGTGCGGAAAATGTCAGTTCACTGGAAAAAGATTTTATTCCACAAAAAATGCAAACTGGAGTAAACACCGTCTTTCCTAACGCCAACATTACAGCTATTTTTAAGGATTCCTTGAGCTTCACTTGGAGAAGCAAATGATTATAAAATTTAACAAGTTTTTAAGCCTTAAATCTGTTTGAAATGTTCCAAGTAAAAATAATTTAGCAAAACGGCTTCTTAAAAAAACCACACGCGCTCACCTCGACTAGAAACCAAAGCTCCGCACCGAACTTCCTTGATGCGTCACGACCAGTTTGCAGCGCGGATGCGTCCGGAGCGAAGGGGCGGGACACCGAGCCGGACCGCGCCCCACGCCCGGCGGATGGAGAGGCCGCACCGGTGAGCGCTGACCGCGAGGACTCGCCCGGCGCCACGCGGGAGGGCAGGCTCCAGACGGCCGGCTTCAACGGCCAACCGCGCTTCCCAATCACTTAAAATTACAAAAGGAAAAGGAAACAAAAGCGCCAGGGCGCGACTTTTTCAAATTTTCAGGGCCCTCTGGGACCCCGGCTGTCCGTCCTTGACAGTCTGTCCCCAGACGATGGGCACGTGCGTCCCATGCAGTCAGTGCACGCGGGGCTGTCCCTGGACGGGACAGAAAGGCCGCTCGGCCTGAGCGCACAAGTCACCGCTACCGGCCAGGGCGCGTCTCCTGCTGGAGACAGAGCGGTGACGTTAAAGCTATCGGATCAACAGTTTCGAAGGAAAACTAAAGGTAGCGAGTACGGACGGCACGCTGGAAGAGGACCAGCGGGTGTTGACGAGGAGACGCAGGACGCGCGGCCCTCCTGCGAGGCGGGCTCCTGGGCGCAGAGCTGCGCGGAGGCCGGGCGGAAGGGGACCGGGAAGCCCCACGGTCCGGATCTTTGCCCGGCGGCCGCACGGGGCAACACCGCGCATTACCTGTTCCAGGTGCTGCGGTGCCGGCCGGGGGACCCGGAGCGCGACCTGTCCCGCTCACTGCGGCGATGGCGGCTCCGCTTCCGGCCCGAGCCGCCCCTGCGGTCTCGGCTCCTCTCCCGGCGGCTGGACCGCTCTCTGCTGTGCGACCTGCGGGCCCGGCTGCGCGCGGGGCTGGCGCTCCGCCGCGGAGGGCTGTCGTCCTGGCGCGAGCGCTTCTTGTGCTGCCGCCGCTCCTTCCGCGGCTGCCTCCCGTCCTCCCGACTGCCCGCCCGCCGCGGCCGGCTCCTCTCCCGCTTGTGCCGCTCGTCGTCCACGCGGCCCCCGCTGGCCCGGCCTCGACTCCCGCTGGGCTCCCGGTTGCACTTGTCTTGCTCTGAACGGATGTCCTTTTTGGGCGCGTTCTGGTCCCAGGTGGCGGGCAGGCCCTTGGGCTGCTGGTTATTGTCGGGAATGCAGGCGAGGACGCCGGGGCACCGCTTGTCCGGGGAGGCGTCCCCGGTGGCGGCGAGGCGAGAATCGGGGCCTCCCTTGCACGGGGCCTCCTCGGGGACGCTCCCGGTCCCATTCCTGGGCGTGTCGTCGCTCTCCGGCCGCGGCGGGGTGTCCTTCGGCGTGTCGAGGGGCGGCTGGCCCCCCAGCGGGTGCAGGGCGGCAGCGCCCACGCAGCCGGCCGACACGGTGTGCAGGATGTCCAGCACCGGCTGCAGCAGCTGCGCGTGGGAGAGCGCGAGCTCGTCGCGCGCGCGGGGGTCGTCCGCCTTCTTGGTCAGCAGGATGCTCAGCAGCCGCTCCCGCAGCTCGCGCTCCCTGCGCTGCAGCCCCAGAGCGCGCTCCTTCTCCTCCTCCACACGCCGCAGCTCCGCCTCCTGCCGCCGCCGCCGCTCCTCCAGCTGTTGCCGCCGGAGCGACGCGTCCTTCCGCTCCTGCTCCTGCAGCTTCACGGCCTGCGGCACAAAGGGGAAGGCGGCACGTGGACCTCTGGACGCCCCCTCCCCACCCCGCGCTCCGAGGAGGCGCTGGGTTTGCAGGAGCCCCGAGGCCTGGGGGAAGCGGCTGGACGCTCCGGCCGGCGTGCGGCCCGCCCGTCCCGACAGCGCCCAGGCCGCCGTGCGTCCGAGCGAGAAGGAACCCCGTGGCGAAGCCACACGGCACAGCCCAGGGGGGCAGGCATTTCGGGTGGGGCCAGACCCCTCCGAGGCGCACATGGGGCCTGCTGGGAAGTCGCACGCGGTCACCAGCTACGGGGAGCTGAGGTGATATGGACACACGCTGCCGCGGCCGCCGCGGGAGGTGCGGGGCCCGGCCTGGGTGCGCGTCTTCAATATTCACCATGAAACAGGAGCTGAGCTGCCGCGTCTCAGCGCGCCTGCCAGTCTCCTTCCCGGGGACTGATCACAACTGTAATTAGACAACAGGTTACGGGGTCGCCCCGCGCCGCACTCCGCGGGGGCACGAGGGCTGCCCGAGCGCAAGCAGCGCTGGGCGAGGTCCCCGCGTGGCCCCTGGCCCCCGGCTCGCAGGAGTCACCGGCTGGGCCTCCAGAAGGAGTGGAGCGGGCAGGAGGAACGAGCAGGCGCTCAGCTCTGAGGCCCTCTTCCATGGGGCACCCATGGAGACCTGCGCGGTCCAGGGCTGCGGAGGAGGGACACAGCCCACCCGGGTTCCGTCGTGCGCCCTCAGCTCCCCACAGTCCCACGGGGCCCCTCTGTCCCCAGGCTCAGCCCTTGCCCTCCCGCCGCTCCGGGCCACTGGCTTGCGGGGTCGCAGGAAAGCCTGCCGGCCTGCCAGCCCCGAGCAGAGCACCGGCAACGGGAGGAGAGCCGCCGGGCCGGGGACCCTCGCTGACCTCGGCTGCCCCCTCGGTCAACGAGGAAACCGGAACCCTCTGCCCCTGCTCCCCGAGGGCTCTCCGGACGTGCCAGAGACGAGCACGCACGGCACACGGACTCAAAGCTCTCCGAGCTCTGCCAGACGGGAATCTTCTAGAACCTGGGCCGAGGCAGGAAGGCCCCCGACCCCGAGGAGACAGGGTCCCCGCCCGTACCGACGCTCGACGTCACCCTGGCGGCAGCGGGAACGGGGCGGTGACGCCAGCCCCCGTCAGGGATGCGGCGCCCAGGCTGCCCCACAAGCCCGCCCGCGCCCGCCCCGCGCGCCGCGCACCTTGGCCCTGCTGAGCAGCTCAGCGACGAGCCGGATGGACTGCAGGTTGCGCTGGGCCAGCAGCAGCTTGCGCTCCTCCAGCCGGATCTTCTCCTGCAGCTGCTTCTGCTCCTGCGCCTGCAGCTTCTCCAGCTTCTTCTGGCTGCGACGCAGCTCGCGGTCCCGCTGCTTCTGCTCCCGCCGGCGCAGCTTCTCCTCGCGCTTGCGCTCCCGCTCCAGCTCCTCCAGCTGCTTCTGCTTCCTGCGGGGACAGCCGGCCGCTCCCCTGAGCACGGAGCAGCCGCGGCGGCGCGCGGGACCGGCCATGCGGGGGCTGCGCGCCAGGGGACGGCGCGGACGTGCCAGCGCAGGCATGCGCGGACGCTTTAACCCGTATCCCCCACGCGGGCTCCGCTCAACCCGGGAACCGGAGGAGCGGACACGCACGCAGACCACGGGTTTTCAGAACCTTCCGAGGGGCGGTCCTGCCGACCAGGCTGCAGCCACAAGGAAACAAGGGGGTCGGACAGAAAAACTCTGGGTTTCAACGAGACCCCGGCGGCCTGAGAACCTCCTGACACAGCGCCAGCCGGACGGCTAGACAGGACTGACCCCTGGGGCCCCCATACACAGTGCTCCTGCCACACAGGGGAGGCGGCACATGAGCGGACACGGGGGCAAAGCCCATTCCCAGGGAAAGGGCAGGGGGTGGACAGGGCCGTCAGGACACGGTCCAGCGCCTGCAGCACGCCAGCCCATCGGACACCGCGGGGCACACGCCGCAGACTCCCTGCACACGGCCGTCAGCTCAGATACCGCCGTCGGCTCAGGACAGAAGGGCTCAGCGCACACGCCCTGCAGGCAGGTGCTCCCACGGGCACAAAGCCCACCGCTGGGGCTCCGCAGGCCGTGGGGCGCACGGAAACAGCGGGAGGCACGCATGCACAGTCCCATAGAGAGTTCTGGAAGCATTTTGCTAAAGAAAGGACTAAGCGCAGAAAACCGTGTACCCTGGGATCCCGTCTGTGTGACATTCCAGGAAGGACAGGGCCACAATGACGGAGGCCGAAGACAGCATGCCGGGCGGTGTCTCTCCCGAACCGGGGGTACCTAAGAGCACGCTCTCCGGTAGGGAAACAGTCATGTCGCTGAGAGATACCACCCGGACACGGCAGGTTGTCACGAACCAAACCCACGCCCAGCGCCACGGATTAAATCTTTTCTTTCCGGCGGGGGGAGGGGTCCCCAAAATGAGGATCAAAATGCAACCAGGAGAGCCGCAGAGACCTACAGGGAAAGTCTGCAAACCGTGGGGTATGTTTCCACGGCAACCTCACCCGCACGCGGATTCAAAGTTGGTCAAATAACTGAGACGCCGGACAGTGGGGAAAACTGCTCTGGGGGGACGGGACGCAGGGAGGGAGACCTCCGAGACCCACGGGTCCAAGTAGCCTGGGGCGTCCGCCGGCGAGCACATATCTGAGCAGAGGCCAAGCGGGAGGCCCGGGACTGGCCGCCTGCCAGAGCGGGACAGCCACCCGTCACGCTCTACCCGTCTGAGACTCGCAAGCGGCCAAGTGAACACGCGCCAGTGACCAAGGCTGGACGGGCGCCAAGGCTGCCCAAGGCTGGCCTGCACACTCAGGCTGGGAAAGAGCCCCGGAGGGCGGCAGCAGGGGGCTCCGTGGGGCCATCCTGGCCCCCTCCCCTCCCAGTCCTCACCTCTAACGAGCACTCGGTGACCTCAGCAGAGGCCCGGAGCCGCCCTCCCTGCCCCTCAGCCGGCACCGTCTGTCCTCACGCCTCCAGCCCAGACAGAGCAGCCTGTCCTCCAGGGCCAAGTCCCTGCTTCTTCCTGGGGTAAAGGTCCAGGACACGGCGGCTCTAGTGAGACCCCGGGTGCCTCCTGAGAGGTGTGGGGAGGGGCCCAGGTGTGGGGAGGGGCCCGGGTGTGGGGGTCACAGTCCGTGCTGGGGGACAAGGGCTGGCTGCCGTGCGTGCCACACATCAGAGGTCTGATGGAGCCTCCCGCCTCGGCCTTTCCCGCTCCGCCCCGGGAGCCCACGGACACAGGGACGGGGCTCAGGGTAAGACCCCCACCACCGGCCTGGTGCAGCGTCTGCACCATGAGCCCCAGGTGTTGGCCGCACTCTGCGGCTCAATCTCCGGTCCCAGCCACAACCCCACAAGCGGCCCTGCACGTCCTGCAGAGCCAGCAAGGC
Organism: Meles meles; assembly: GCF_922984935.1. Lineage (NCBI taxonomy): Eukaryota > Metazoa > Chordata > Mammalia > Carnivora > Mustelidae > Meles > Meles meles. Next base: position 965,845 of record NC_060087.1, on the reverse strand, counting down.
GCCTCTCCCTGGCAAAGGACACGGAGCCAGGGCAGGAGTAACGCACGTGGTGTGCACCCACGTTCCCACAGCTGGACTCGGGAGCAAAACATCCGTCGAGTCGCCTCCGCAACGGGGTCCGAGTGAAGGCGCCCGGGCGGCAGGGGAAGGCAGACAGCCCTCCACGCACACGCAAACCCCAAGAGCGCTGGCGGGGAACGCGGCCCCATTAGACGCGCCCTGCCCGGACAGCCGGCAGCACACGGAACGGAAACCGCTCGAGGGAAACACCCCAAAACCTGCGAACAGATGTGTGAAGAGCAGGAGGGCTGGCGGAAGGTGGAGAAATGCCCCGAAACGAGGGGCGCCACGGCTCAGAGTCCTTCCACAGCACAGGAACGTGGACGGACAGCGACGGTGACCGGGTGCGCCCCCCACGCCTGACCGGCCGGAGAACCCAGCGACGACAGCCTGACCACGGAAACCGCTTCTCCTGGAACGCGGCCGAGGTCACCAGGCGTCCCGTCCCCATTGCGAGCGGCGCTTCGCCCCGAGTGCACGGTGGCGCAGACACGGGACGCTGTGCGGGGACGGCGCGGCCCAGGTCCCTGGCGGCGACGCATGGACGCACAGCAGGACTGGGAGACAGACGTCCTGGACGCGCACGGAGACGCGCGCACAGAGAAGCGCGCACTCAGACGCACGCACGCACGCCCGGGCCCGCGCGCGCACACCGACCTCTCCTCCGCGCGCTGCCGCTCCTCCGCCTCCTTCTCGCGGCGCTTCTGCTCCTCCCTCTGCTGCTCCAGCTCCTGCAGCTTCTGCCTCTCCAGCTGCCGCTTCTTAATGGACGCGTCGCTCAGGTGCTTGGTGGAGTCAAAGGAGACCTTCGGGGGCGAACAGCACAGAGCACAGTGACCCGCGAGCACGCTTCAGACCCGCGGCAGGCGCTGCAGGACGGCCCAGGACGCCCGCGTTCCACAGACCCCGCACTCAACGGTGGGGGCACCCGGGACATGGGGACTGGACCCCTGGGAAGCGTCGGAGCGCTCAGTGCCACTTGGTGGCTCAACACGGAGCTTCCAGGACGATCCGGGGGGAGCGCGCAGCGACACAGAGGCAACTGCCTGCCCCGACTGTCTAGAAAGAAGGTCCCCATTATTCAAGAGAGCGTGTTCCGTCCCGCGAGCAGGACCCCACTGTCCCTGTAGACTGATGCCACCAGGCCGGCCACCACGGGGCCTGCACTGCACGAACAAGGGCTGCCCGCGGTCCCGTGGCCCCCAAACCAGCCACGGGACCTGCCCCCGACGGTGCCCCAGGCCAGGGCAGGCGCTGGGCCAGGCTCACCTTGATGTTGCAGGCCACGGCCTTGCCGTCCTCCCCCTTGTACATGAGCTTCATGCCACGCAGAGCGCTCATGGCCTGGATGAAGCCCACGTACTCGCGGTACTGCACGTAGGCCTCGAAGTTCAAGTGTCCCCCGAAACTGAAGGTGTGGAAGTTGCGGCCGGTCATCTCCTCCCGGTAGGGGTCCAGCATGGGGATGTCCACATTGCGGATCTCCCCGAACTTCTCGAACACCTTGACCAGCACCTCCTCGCTGGGCTTCTCGGAGCCCGACTCCTTGAGGGCGAACCATCGGCAGGGCAGGCCCTCGAGGTGGATGGTGTCGGGCCGCTCCCCGGGCAGCGTCTCGTTCATGTCCTTGGCGTCGCGGAAGAAGGAGTCCCAGTCGTGGCGCGTAGGGAAGTCGATCTTGAACTCGGCGGCGCGCACCTTGAGGATGTCGGAGAAGCCGCTGAGCTTGATGGTCTTGCCGTCCAGGCAGGCCAGGAAGGACTTGACCAGGCTCTTGTTCTCCACCTCGCCCTCGAAGCGGATGAAGTCCATGGTGCTCTTGGAGATGCGCAGCGTGGAGAACTGGTGGTTGTGCACCATGCCCTTCAGCCGCTCCATCACCTCCCAGTTGGAGATGGACTTGCCCGGCTGCTTCAGCTGCGGCAGCGCCACGCTGATGGTCATCTTCGTGATGGGCTTCAGGTACAGGCCGTACGGGGGGCACAGCTCCACCGCCTCAGACGTGTCGTGCACGATGGTCGCCGCGGCCATAGCCGGGACCTTGGGCCTGGAACACAAACACGGGTGGTCAGGGCAGCGGGCCGGGGAGACGAGGGTGCCTGTCCGCGTCACTGCAGGAGCGGGGCTCGAGCTCACAAGATGCCACCATTTCCCGACCCCGTGTTCTGTGCAGCTGTGGGTTTTTTGGTTTTGTTTTGTTTTTTCTCTTGAATCAGAGAGAAAAGAAGCCCGGGCTGGAGAAAACTTCCAGGACGAGGCTTGGGGCACCCAGTGCGGGCAGCAGCCCTCCCAGGGCCACGGAGGGAGCGCAGCTGGCGGCTCCCACTCCCCTGCAGGAGAGAGAGAGACGGCGAGCGAGGACTCGGGACAGGAAGGAACTCGGCGTCTGCACACGCCGGTGGGTCTGCGGAGGCAGCGGCCCTGAGGAAACAGGAAGTTTCTGGCCACAGTGTCTGCTTCAACAGCTCACGTAGCCTCTGCGTCTGCCACAAAGTAACAAGCGGAAAAGGGCCTGTGCGCTCGCTCCCGGGCGCACCTGTCCTCCCCCTGCCGTCCCCCATCCTCCCCCTGCTGTCCCCCTGTCCTTCCCTGACTCCTCCGTCCTCTCCCCGCCCTCCCCCGCCCTGCCCTGCGTCCTCCGAGGCAGCACCTCCTACTGGTCCGACCAGTGCCAGTTCCGGAAAGCCCAGCTCCAGCAGGAGCCCAGACAACACGGGCAGCTGCCACCCCCGCCCCCGCCGGGAGCCTTCCATCAGGGCTGAGGCTCAACCTGGGGCCAGTGCGGGGCAGAAGGGGCACCTGGCTGGGGTTGCGGGTGAGGGGCCCCAGACAGGAGCCTGCTACAGGGCAGAAGACGCAGCCGAGTGGGTGGAGGGGTGGGGGTCCCCCAGACGGCGGTGGCGCGGGGCAGGAGATCCCCTGAGCCCAATTTAAGGGCCTGAGGGACTCTGGGCCTACTTGTGACCCAAGACCACCCCGAGCGAGGTCCCCATGGCGTCATACCCCGGAGTACCCAGGCCCGATGACCTCCAGCCCCGGCAGCTGCTCCTGGCCCCAGGGTCTGGCCTCCACAGGCCAGGGCTCTCCACAGCCCTGGGCACCGTCAGCTTCCCCCAGCCCAGGGACCGCCGCAGCCCCCCACCCGTTCACCCTCCATACCCCGCAGCAGCCCCCACGACCGCCCGGGGTCTCTCGTGCTCTCTGTGCCCCCAGGAGCCCCAGATCCCTCTGCCCGGGAAGGCCTCTGCTTCCACGCCCAGGATCCCTGCGGTCCCCAGCCCCCCAGGACCTGGCCCTGGACACTCCACGCCCCTGTGCTTGCAGCCCCTCACCGTCAGGGACCCGAGCCCGCAGGAGCCCCCGGCCCCCAGCCGCCTACCCGGGGCCGCGTCCCAGAGACCGCACAGGCCCCAGCGCCCAGAGCCCCAGCACCCCGTGCCCCGCCCCCTGGGACCCCCGCCCCCAGCAGACCGCAGCCGCCCCATCTCCGGCTCCAAGTCCGCCATCCCCGCGCACTGGTCCAAAGACCCCGCAGGCAGCAGCGCCCGCCAGCCCCGGGGGTCCCCGGCCCTCAGAGAGCCCTGGCCCTCCTGGACCCCAGCTCGCTGCCGCCCCCGCCTGCTCAGCCCGGTCCCTGGCCGCCGGCCCCCAGCGGCATCCGCAGCCCTGTCGTGCCCCCGCTCGCCAGAGCTCGCGGTCTGCAGGGACGCCGGCCCTCCCAGCGCGGACAGACCCCGACCCCAGCCCGGACAGACCCGGCCCCTGCGCCCCCGGAGCCGCGGCCCTCGCAGCCCCCGACCCCCCGCAGCCCCCCGCAGCCCCCGCACCTCCGGGGCTCCCGGCCCTCAGACCCCGACCCTCCGCCGCCCCCGCAGCCCCGGAGCCTCGGGACCCCCCCAGCGCCCGGCCCCCGCGGCCCCGGCCCGGCCCGCGGAAAGGCGTGGTCCCGGGGACTCGCTCACCGGCGCGGGGCTCCGCCTGCGCCCCCGGCCACCGCCGCCCAGGCCCGAGCTCACCGCCGTCCCCCGACGACCCCGGCCGCCGCGGCCTCCCCGCCCGGCGCCGCCACCGTCCGCCGCAGGCGCCCCCGACGCCACCCGCCGTCGCCGCCGCCCGCCCCTGTGACGCATTTCCGCTTCCGGCGCCTGGGCCCGCGGAAGCGGCCGCGCGGCGGCTCCCTGTTTCGTCTGCCAGTTCTGGCTCCGCCTCTAGGCGGGACTTCCGGGAGGACTCCGCCCGGGGGGGGGGGCGGAGGACGGCTGAAGCTTTGCACTGCGCGTGCGCCAGTCCGCCCCGCCCCCACCACCCCTCAGGCGCCACCTGCGCGCGCGGGGGGTCTAACCGCGGGCCTCACCTGCGGGCGCGCGCATGCGCTCACCGGCCGGAAGCCCGGCAGGTGCGGAGCCTGCGCGTACGTCGCATCGCTGTCGGGACCGCGCAGCGCACACAGCACGACCATAGCGCTGGTCTGTAAGTCACTCAGTTACCACGGGTCACTTGTACTTACGACGCACGTGCCTGGGGACGGTTACTCAACACGCAAAGTGGGGGGCAGTCTCCGTCTTTACCATTGTCTTCTAATCTTCATCTGTATCCATTAATCTCAAAATACGTAGAATCTTTGCCCATTCCGCCTCTCCTCTTTTCAGGTCGTTAATCTCAAATTACGTAACATTTAAGGAGCCCCAGGAGATACATTGTACGTGAATATGTAACAATAGCTCTTGCCTACTACGGTGCCTGCGTATAATCCCATAACGACATTAATTACACGCCAGCAACACCATTTATTAAACCCCAAGTTATGGCAGACGCTGCGTAAGGCATGTGTTTCTCATGCCCCAAATAGGTCATAATTCTGGGGGCGCCTGGGTGGCTCCGTTAGTCAAGCCTCAGACTGTGGATTTCTGCTGGTGTCACGATCTCAGGGGTCATAGGATGGAGGGTTTCCCCTCCCACAGCCCCCGTCAGGCTCCGTTTATTAAAGATTTAAAATCTTTTTTTTTTAAGAGTTAAAATCCTTAAAAAACGAAAGAAAGAAAGAAAAGAAACGAAAGTATGTCACATGTCTGCAAAGTGAAAATCCAGGGTAGGAGAACACAGATCTGTGTTGTTCAACACAAGGTGCCAAAACGTTACCTTCAGAGGGGACAGGAGTGGGTGATGGGACCCAGGTGTCATGTGGGGCTCCTGAGCATCTGGGGGTCTGTTGTGTGTGAGTCATGGTGTCCTGTTAATAAACCGCCCATGAAAGCAAATATGATCATGATCTCCTGACAAGGAGGCAACAGAGGGTCTGGGGTCCCCCACGAACGGGACCACTCTTTGAACCTGGGCCGGCGTCTCTGCCGTCTTTATTTAACTTCGGCTTTGTGAAACAGAGACTTGTTTGGGGTTCTCGTTAAACCTTGTCCCCAGGGCTGCTTGCAAGGCGATGGCGCCGTTTCCCTGGGGAACTGTTAAATTTGGAAGCTGTTTTTCCACTCTGCTCTCTGAAGCATTTTGCAGCACAAATTAAGGGATGAGATACTCTTTCGGAATCTGCACACCTCTGAGAGGCAGTCATAACAACTTGAAAAACGTTCAAGGAAAATCCTTTTACGTGTTTGAGCAAGATATTCCTCTTCTGGATACATCTCAGAAATAGAAAAACAACAAACTCCGGTATATCTAGAGCCCGAATCTTATGCCCTTGTATGGCCTGGGCATGGCTGTATAAATCACTCTTATTGACTGTGAATGAAGTCTGGGGGAGGGGATGATGGGATTTGCTCCCAGGATTCTGTGGCAAAGGGGAAGGAATTCTGCAGTTGTAATCAAAGTACCTAATCTGTTCATTTAAGCGAATCAAAAGGAAAAATGAACCGTGGGTGGGCCTGGCCTAATCAGGCGTGGACATCAGCATTAAGAAGGGCATGAGACTTGAGGCAGCAGAGACACAGCCTGGTGGCCCGCAAAAAGAAGCAAACTGCCTTTCGGAGAAGATCCCTTGGCAGGAATTAGTGGTTTTTACTGCTTCAACCTCAGAGAATTAAATTCTGCAAATAACCAGTTACCTTCTAAGACACCCCAAGTCTCAGAGGAGACCCACCTCCCCCTTACTGGTGGCCGACACCTGCTTTCAGCCTAGTGAGTCCCTGAGTAGAGATGCAGTTAACTCATGCCTGGACTCCAGACTTAACAGAAACTGTGGGATGTTTTAAAATGTGTCTATCGCGTTTCTATCACATATGGTGTATGTAAGGGGGAGGACGGGAATAACAAAAATGTATCCTTTCTAGTGCTGGAGAAGGTCTGAAATCAAGATGTCAGCAGGATTGGTTGCTTGCAAAACTCCACTCTCTGTTCCAAGCCTGTCTCCCAGCTCCTGGTGGTGGCCCGAAATCCTTGCTGTTCCTTGCTTGTGGCCCCATGACCCCAATGCCCGCCATCACACAAACACCTTCCCCCCGTGTGTGTGTCTGTCTCATGTCTCCCCTTCTCGTTAGGACACCAGTCACGTTGGGTTAAAAGCTCACCATAGTCCGCCATGACCTCATTTAACTGACGAGGGCCGACACACAGCGGTACCCAGCCCCTTGCTAGATGCTGGTATTCGAGGAGGCACCACAAGAACGGGGGCCAGCCAACCGGTCTAAATGCGGAACCAATCCAATTCTGGCTTCCCTCGAGATTGCACACTTCCCTCCAAGCTACACACCTCCTCCTCTATATTGATATCTTTCCCTTTGACCCAGATTCAGAGATTCCATTAATCTGTTCCTACAAGAAAAGTGCTTGAGGATGTAAATGTGTAGATCTGTAAATGGGTGCATATATGAATACCTATGAATCTATCTAATATCTATCTATCCATCATCTATCTATCTCTCTCTCTCTCATCTCTCTCCATCCCTCTATCCATCTATCCAACCACCTATGTACTCATCAATTTATCCACTTATCCATTCTGTTACCCATCCATCCACTCATCCACCGTCCATCCATCCTTGTGTGTATGCATCCGTCCGTCCACCTACCCACTCAATCCCTCCACCCACCACCCATCTACGCATCTATCCATCCATCAGCTCATCTACCCACTTCTCCACCATCCACTTCCTCACCCACTTCTCCATCCCCCCATCGAACAAACTAGACATCCAGCCATCCCTCTCCCCATCCCTCCACCTCATCAATTTGTGCCTTGGAAGCCTTTACTCAAGACAACTCCTTTCCAGCAGGTGGCGCGCCCACCACCCTCATGAACGCTGGCGGGAGTTTTGTCTTTTTAGTCCTTGGCTTCAGGCCAGACCACACCATTCACAACCAAATCAAGTGTGTCCAGCTAAATTGCAGGGATCAGGAGTAAGAGGGACAAGAATGACCCGGAGGTCCCCAGTTCTGGCCACTGGGTGAGGTTGATGACTTAAACTCCATGGGAAAATCAATTAGGAGGAGGCTCAGTTTGGGGCAGGAAGGAGGCAGGTGGGTCCTGGTTTGGAGGATGCTGGTTTGGGGATGCCTGCAGCCCTGATGGAGCTGCCCAGTAAGATCCAGAGCTCTGAGTGAGTCCAGGAGGAGGAAGAACCATGACATCAGAGCTGCAACCATGGGACACAAGGAGAAGAATCTGTAAACAATCCATCCATCCATCCATCCATCCATCCATCCATCCATCCATCTACCAACTCCTCCCTCCCTCTATCCATCCAACCTTCCATCTACCAGTCCATCCATCCATCCATCCATCCATCCATCCACCCATCCATCTACCAACTCCTCCCTCCCTCTATCCCTCCAACCTTCCATCTACCAGTTCATCCATCCATCCATCCATCCATCCACCCACCAACTTGTCCGTCCATCCATCCATCCACCAATCCATCCTTCCATCTACCCATCCATCCACCAACTCATCCATCCATCCATCCATCCATCCATCCATCCATCCACCCACCAACTCGTCCGTCCATCCATCCATCCACCAATCCATCCTTACATCCACCCATCCATCCACCACTCATCCATCCATCAACTCATCCATCCATCTGTCCATCCATCTGTCCGTCCATCCATCCACCCATCCATCCACCTATGCCAGTGTCCATGTGTGACAAGATGCATGGAATATTGCAAACCAAGGAGCTCACTGAGCCTTGCCATCCAGTTTTTACTGATACTTGATGACATAATTTCCTTGTGGCTAACTTTAGTCTCCACCTCCTTCTGGAGGCTCCGAATAATACCTTTAGTCTTCATCCCCTCTCAGAGGTTGCAACTAATAAAGCATGTCCCAAAAGCTTCCTCATAAACCACTAAATGGTCAAGTGACCACAGCCTCCAGGCAAACAAAGACAGGACAGGTCATGTCATGGTCTGGATGTCACCTCCTAGGAGCCAGGAGCAGAGGCCAGACCTCTTTTTATGTCAGGTTGAGTCTTCACCACAGGAAAACAAAGCGCAAAAGTGCTACAATTTCTGGTAGGCGGTTTGAAGGCAGACGTGAACTGGTGATATAAAGCATGGTCAGGTCAAGGGCGGGGTCTCCTCAGGAGATCATGGTGGAAGCCCTAAGGGCAGATGTGCAGGGCTTGTTGAAGGAAGTTGAGGGGATCCTGGTCTCTCAGTGCAGAGTGATCTCCCCTACATCTAGCCAGGTCCTGGGAGTGGAAAGAGGTAGAATGTGCTTGTGGGACTTTCCATGAGAGAGATCATACCAACGTCCTGTGGGCTCCCAAGCAGAATGGAACTCTTGTGGGTGTAGGGACAAAGCTGAACCCCACAAGCAGCTGTCATCATCCAGGTGGTGCCTGTAGTTGTCTTGCTGGGATAAGATCAATTTTATCCTCTACATCCCCTCTCCTTCATGGCCTGTCCAGATCGTACAGAGAAACGTGGCATTTCCAGGAGCTGTATTGTTGGTTTGTAGAGTATCCTCTTCTGTTCATTCTCAGACTGACTATATTTTCTGCATGGCTTGTTCCTCCTTTAGAGATATGGGTTTAGTATCTTACCACCTTGGGTTTATAAACATGGGTTCAAACATGGGTTTAGTGCCCTCTCTGGGATTTCTCAACAAGAAGAGCAGAAAATCGGATGTTGTAGATATCAGATCAAAGAGCAGCTTCAGAACAGGAAATAAAGATGCAAAACCAAGATACAGAATTGTCCCATTCTTTGAGGGAAATGACATCCTTGTACTTTTTTACCAAAATGCTGGGCTTCCCTTTTCTTTGTAGGGTAATTGGGGTATGGTTCAGAATAGTCTGTAATATGTCTGGCCATAGGGGGAAAAAAAAAAGATGCCTGGCCACGAAGAACTGAACCAGGAAGGAGCACAAAACTGTGCAGGGATAGGCCACCTGGATGGAAATGACAAATGACAGTTGGGGGAGGCCCAGGGTAGTTGCCCCATTATGGGGCCTCCAACAAGTAAGGCCTGCCAGAGAGACCCACGGGCAGTGTCCAGTCCTGAGACATCACTGAGAATTCCCGTGACCAGTTCACTGAACTAGGATCTAATGTCAAGGCATCGGCAACCTCTGTCTTCTCTATCCACTCGTCCATCTGTCCATCCATCCATCCATCCATCTACCTATCCATCCACCCAACCATCCATCCTCTGTCTTCTCTATCCACTCATCTGTCTGTCCATCCATCCATCCATCCATCTACCTATCCATCCCCCCAACCATCCATCCTCTGTCTTCTCCATCCACTCGTCCGTCTGTCCATCCGTCCATTCATCCATCTACCTATCCATCCACCCAACCATCCATCCTCTGTCTTCTCTATCCACTCGTCCGTCTGTCCATCTATCCATCCATCCATCTACCTATCCATCCCCCCAACCATCCATCCTCTGTCTTCTCTGTCCACTCGTCCGTCTGTCCATCCATCCATCCATCCATCCATCTACCTATCCATCCACCCAACCATCCATCCATCCATCCACCTATCCATCCATCATCCATGCATAAATACATCCATCTTTCCATCCATCCATCCGTCCGTCTGTCCGTCCTTCCGTCCTTCCAGCCACCTACCTATTCTTTTCATATTTCTACCCTCTTGGCTTTAACGGAAGCATGCTCATCACAAATATTCTCAAATCCTCCTTCGTCGCTTATTTCATTTTTCAACTGAAAGTGTTGCCGCATTGGACAATTCCTCTTGACCAGATGACCCCTCAACCTCTCGTGATGTTTAATTAGTTCACCTCACTGGTCCCGTCCTTATCTCAAACAGTAACGTTTAGCTCATGGTGGATGTTCACATCTGTGTTTCTTGTTCTTACGTGGTGCCTGACAGAATTATCATCACGTTGGTCACTATGTTTGGGGCACATGTTTACATCGCTGAGAGGCAATCAGCACACCCAGAGAAAGCCTCTGGTGTTTATTTGTTTTCCACAGCAGCCAGGTTGCTATCCCATGCTCGTCACTGAGGCTTGCAGGACCCCAGGTGCCCCAACATTCAAGGTGGGGCTTCCGTGGGACTTCCGCTCCCTAGCGTGAGGAGGGAAGGCGGGGCTGGTTCATTTCCTGCCTTCTTCCGGTTGCATTTCACCTTATCACTCACCAGGCATTGTGTGGCCACCATGAGAAGACTCCCGTGCAGAACTCTGGGGAGCTGGCGGTGGAGGGGGGATTAGCCACCATGTTTCCCCCTCTGCCCTTCTATCCGGAGGGGCTCAGCAAGCCACCATGGCCAAGACTCATTTCCCAGGTCCCTCCATATCATGGCGAGTCTCCTAGTCCTCAGTGCAAGACTCTCCTGTCCTGGGCAGCTAGAGAAACAGAAGCTAACCTTGTTGCTTTTCCCTTGTGCATGGAAGACCAGTGGAGACTTGCCCTGTGAGGGTAAGGCTGGCTTGCACAAAGGGATGATGGCGGATCATCTGGTCAGCAAAACCAGGCATGAGCACGATCTTTCCCCTGGAACACTGGTCCACAGAAGTGTGGGGCCCTCTGTGAAGGCTCTGAAGGTCGCTCAGTGCCAAACAGACAACCACAGGTCTTCTCATGAAGGCAGCAGAAATAACTCAACCACCTGTCCCATTGTCACGGTGCGTTTTATCAAACATGTGCCACCTCTGTGGCTTTGCAGGAACACTTGGCCCGTTCACCATTTTGGGGAACACTTTTGCGTATTGGGGAACATTCAAAAGATATATGAGCAGTGCAAACAGGAGCCCTCCTCCCCGGACTCTGGTCCCAAGCTCAGTGGAAGAAAAACGGGTATTTTTCTTCATTGAGGTGAAGCTCACATCCCATAAAATTCACCATTTAAAAATGAACGGTTCGGTGACATTTAGTACGCCCGCTGGGTTGTGCAAATACCAGCTCTATATAATTCTAGAACGTTCTCATTTCCCCAAAGGAGACCCCATCCCCATAAAGCAGTCCCTCCCTGTTCTCCTCCCCAGCACGTGGCAGTCACTAACTCACTGTCAGTGGATTTGACCATTCTGGACATTTCACATAAATAGAATCAAATAGAATTTGCCCAAATCTGGACTTTATATAGATAGAATCGCCCAGTGTGCAGCCCTTCACACGTCTCCTTCTCCCACAAGCATCATCTGCTCAAGGTCCATCCATGTGGTAGCAGGTGTCAGACCTTTGGTCCTTGTTCATGGCTGAGTCATATTCCCTTGTAAGTCCCACCCTCCTGCCCCACAAGGAGAGAAACCCTGTTATTTTAGCTTTGAAAGGAAGCAACAGGGCATTCTGCTGACCTTGTAAACTGGGTGTGTCCTCAGCACACGTGCTGGGAGCAGGTGTGAAGCCAACGGCATCCGCCTGCCGACGGCCAGCTAGCATGTACCCAAATACCTGTTCAATCTCTCAAGACATAGAAACCGGCGTGTTGTATTAATGATGTCGGTGAATAAGTGATAGGACCGAGCTTGGGTTATGCTACCATCCTTAGAATCCACGAACGTTCCACTGCCTGCAAGAAAAGAAATGGTTTAGGCATAAACCATTGGTTTTATGGTCCAATGGTTTAGGCATAGACATTGGAAGGTGTTAGGGGAGCACCCAGTGTTTGTTCTTGCCTTGCATGCCTGTTGCCTCTCTTGGGTCCTCTGGTGGTCAGCTCCCTGCAGATAGATTTTCTCTGGTCTCCATGAATCATACAAGCAAAGAGGGGAGTCCTCCTCTTCATGGCTCATGAGGCCATCCATCTGTGACGGGTAATTTTATGTGTCAGCTTGGCTGGGCCACGGTGCTCAGATATGTGGCCAAATACTCTTCCGGGTATTTCTGTGATGTTAATTTGTGAGTGAGATGCACGCTGAAATCAGGGTTTTGAGTAGAGGACATTGCCTTCCTTGACATTGGTGGGCCACGTCCAATCAGTTGAAGGATCTACACAAAAAGATACTAAGCTCCTCCCCGCTTCCCCCCACCCCCCGGAAGCAAGAAGGAATTCAGCCTGCAGAAGTATTCAGACTCAAAGTCTAAGCCTTCACCAGGTCCCTAGGCTGCAGGTCCAACTGGCAGATTTTAGACTTGGACCTGCACAAGCGTATGAGCCAGTCCCTTAAAACAAATGTCTATATATCTATCGTCTGATGGGCAAAGCTCGAATCAGGTGTCTGAATCCAGTATCCACCCTGGTGCCTTCACCAGCTCGCCAGAGCTCAAACTCCAGATGGGGACTGGAGTGGAGAATTACCTTTTAACAGGTAAAATTCGGGAGTAGGAAGGATGGCACAAGGAATTCTTCGAGAAAAATTTAAAGCAAGATTGCATGGTATTTAACTTCCTCTGACTGACTTACTAAGCAATGGTGAAGGTGGCGAGGAAAAAATGGAGTGTCATCCAATATCGAAGCCACCAGGAAAAGGCAAACACTGGGAGAATATAGGGGTAAAAGGATAAAGAGAGAAAAATAATGTGGAAAATCGGGTGAACATATAATGTACACAGATGTTATCATATATGCATGAGTGTCACACAACAGCTGAGCATCCCCAAAAGTCTGTTGTCAGGAAGGTTAGCTGGACATGGACCCAGGAGGGACAGCGTGGATGGACTCCTTTTAGGACACAGTTTCTCAGCCTTGGCACTAGTGACATGTGGGATGGGTCATTTTCTGGTGTAGGGCATCCTGGCACCTGTAGGGTGTGGAGCAGTGTCCCTGGTCTCCACCCACTGCTTGCCAGTAGGATGTCCTCCTCAGTGTGACTGCCAGAAATGTCCCCTGGGGGCAGAATTATCCTTGGCTATAAACCACTGCCATAGATAGATAGATAGATAGATAGATAGATAGATAGATAGATAGATGATAGATAGACAGACAGACAATTGATAGATGGATAAATAGGTAGATCAATAATAGATGGATAGATAGATTATGGATACATGGATGGATCGTTCATAGATAGGTAGATAATAGATGCATAGATAGATGAGTGGATGGATGAATGGACAGATAAATGGATGGATGGATGGATGGATGGATGGATGGATGGATGGATGGATAGATTCCTACATATGTAGATACATAAGATGACCAATATATAAATGACAAACACATAGATACATAGATGATGGATAGATGGATGGATGGATATGTAGTTAGATGGATGGATGCCTAGAAAGATGATGGATAGATGGGTGGGTAGGTGGATGGATGGATGTATGGGTGGATAGATAGATGTTGGAGAACACATAGATGATGGATAGATTGGTGGGTTAGATATATAGATGGATGGATGGATAGGTAGATAATGGATAGATGGATAGATAGGTACATGATAGGTGGATGGATGGATAATGGATAGATGGACAGGTAGATGGATAGATGATAGGTGGATGGATGGATGGGTGGATAGATGGATGGATGAACACATAGATGATGGATAGATTGGATGGTTAGATATATAGATGGATGGGTGGATAGGTAAATAATGGATAGGTAGATGGATAGATGATAGATGGATGGATGGATAGATAATGGATAGATGAACAGGTAGATGGATAGATGATAGGTGGATGGATGGATGGATGGATGGATGGATGGATGGATGGATGGATGAACACATAGATGATGGATAGATTGGATGGTTAGATATATAGATGGATGGGTGGATAGGTAAATAATGGATAGATAGGTAGATGGATAGATGATAGATGGATGGATGGATAGATAATGGATAGATGGGCAGGTAGATGGATAGATGATAGGTGGATGGATGGATGGATGGAAGGATAGATATGATGGACATGGATGAGAGATAAGTGATGAATGGTTGGATGGATAGACAGAGGCCTATGTATGTAGATACATAGATGATGAATGGTAAGTGATAGATCAATCATATATAGGTACATTATGGATAGATGGATGGATGGATGGATAGATGGATAGACAGATGATGGGGGTGGATGGATGGATGGACACATAGAAATGATTGGCAGGTATAGATGATGGATGAGTACAGGTGACGCACACACACATACAAACATGGAGAGTCAGATGAGGCTCTTTGCCCGGTTTCTGAGCTCTGGAAAATTCGAAAGTCTGAGAAGCAGGGAAGAAGGGTCCCTCACCCTGAGGAGGTCTATCTTCACTGTGATGACGGGACATCAGACGAGGGGCGGCCTCACGCAGACCCCAGAGGAAAACCCCAAGCCACATGGAGGTGGGTGCTCTCTGTGGGCAGACCCACAACCACCAGGTGCCACAGGATCAAGCCCTTCATTGTTGCAAAAGTGAGTGAAAGTCACCACGCCCCCTGCCCTGCAGGCGAGCCCCCTGGGGGAGCTGAGAGTTTCCGGAAGCCTCTCAGGGAAGGTGCAGGGCTGGGGGGACAGCCCCTCAGAAGGCCAGCTCACAGCTGGGCCATCCCACAGTTCCGGGGGCTGCATCGGGGGCCCAGGGAAGATCCCACATTCTATCCTGGAGACTTATGCTGAGAAGTCTGGCTGATGCAGGGGTGAGCACAGAGGAGAGTCCATTTCCCATAAGTCCCCCTTGTGCCCCAGGACGCCATCCAGGACACCGTATGACCTCAAGGGGCTCCTTTGGGCTGTGACGTTTTCTCAGACTCACGTCGTTCCCGGTGACTTTTTGGCAGTTATGAGGCATGCTGGTGGGGGACTTTGTAGGATGTGCCTCTGTTGGGGTCTATTCTGGGGTTTAGACTGCGGTTTTGGGTTTTGGGGAGCAAGCGCCAGAGGTGATATGGCTTGTGGTCACATCACGTCAAGGGCACCTGCTCTCAGCCTGCTCATCCCTGTGGACGTCGACCTCAAGCACCTCCCCACGGTGTGTCTGACAGGCGTCTCCACTGTGAGGTCACGACTTCCTTTCCTTGGGTTCTCTGCTCTTTGGAAGCAGCCCACACTCAGGGGTGGGGATTGAGGTGAGTAGAAGTCATAACCTTACCACACATCGTCACGCCACCTGGGCCCTCTGCTCCGAGTTCTGTCTCCATTCCACCTTCCGCATGGTCTGCTGAAAGTTTGCTTAGAGGCCACATGAGTAGTCCAAGCACAAGGGCTAGCTTGGGACACCTGCAGTGGGAGGGAACAGCCCACATACCCAGCCGAGTCCTCCCATTTCCCATACCACCTGGAATTCCACATTAGAGATTCATTCCTTTGGTGTCGATGAGGTAGTTCTTAAAGCCTTAACGAACTGGCCTATGAACAAGAGACAGTTTAATGAACCCCATGTCCAAGCAAGACAAGAAGAGACCCGAGGTAAAGAATCCCCAAATCAAAGATAGAAGAGTGACCTGACTCATTGGGTCCCATCTGCTTGCTGAACCCTCCTGACGTTTCTGGCCCAGACACGCCCTGCCCTGTCTGCTCCCTCTTGCTGGCCCAGGTGGGCCCCACAGTGGATGCCGGGGGCGAGCACGTAGAAATCCCATATGTAAAGGATGTTCCAAGGGTCGACCTCCACAGTCACCAATGGCGTCCAGGCTCTGTGCGGGCTGTGTCTCTGTCGGCCCGACACTGTGACTATGTCCCGAGTCTGTGTTCTGTGCATGGCGGCCATCACAGCCCCAGGAATGCGGGCACACACAGGGCTATTCTGTAAGTATCGGCAGACGAGAGGATGACGGAAATGTGGTCAATATATATTGTGTCATGTTATATATTATAGTATATTGTATTATATTATATTGTATATTATGCTATGTTACATTGTATATACATTATGTCATATAGTATACATAGATCATCCTTGATTATATATAACATAATTATATATAACATAATTACATTATGTGTACATTATATCATATAGTATACATAGATCATCCTTGATTATATATAACATAATTATGTATAACATAATTACATTATGTGTACATTATATCATATAGTATACATAGATCATCCTTGATTATATGTGTAACATATTTTATGTTACATATAGGTTATTATATATAGATTAAATCATATACATCATATATTATAAGTAGATTATATTCGATTATATATCATTGTATGCACTATTATTCTATATCGATTATTATATATAGATCATATTTGATTATATATAATTATATACTATGTATAGTATATACATATGTATATATGTATACATATACATATATACATATATATACATATATACATATACATATACATATAATTATATGTAATAATTATATGTAATAATTATAATCTGGATTCTACTATATACAATATACACTATAAAATTACAAAAATCTATTATATTATATATGATGTATTATGATTACATGTTATATATCATATAATATTTTGTATTATTATAAATCATAAATATAATTTTGACATATAAATATAATTCATACATTATAAATTATATTATGCAATTATTATATATAATATAGTATAATACTACATATAATATATAGTGTATATTATACATAATTTTGTATATTTAAATTTTATATATATATTATATTTTTACATAAATTGTATATTATATGTTTAAAAATGTAAATTAACGCGTTTATAAACATCTATCTAAATTAACGGATTCATAAATAAAAGCGAACAGTAACATGGGGGAGGTTTTGAGTCCTTTGTGCGTGGGGAGAAGTGGGAGGGCCCTGGACACCTGGCGGGAACGGACAGGTGTGGCCACCCCGGGGCTGGTCTGGTGCGGGGCTGCGTGCTAGGCTGAGAGGCACAGAGGGATTTTCATTGACATATTATTCACGTGTTGATTTATTATTTTTTAGAGATTTTAATTTATTTATTTGACAGAGAGAGAGCTCAAGCAGGGGGAGCAGGAGAGGGAGAAGCAGGCTCCCCGCTGAGCAGAGAGCCTGACACGGGGCTCGATCCCAGGACCCTGGGATCATGACCTGAGCCGAAGGCAGAGGCTTTAACCCACTGAGCCCCCCACGTGCCCCCAATTCACCCATTTAACACATAGAAGCTCGGGGCCGAGAGCACATTCACAACATTGTACAATGACCACCTCCACTTCCAGAATCTTCCATCCCCAGAGCGGACCCCGTCCCCCTGCGCGGCCACACGCCAGCCCCGTCCGCCGCCGGTGAGAACGGCCCGTTTGCTTTCCCGTCTCCGTGGATTTGCCTTTTCCGCACGACCGTGCGCGACGTGTCCCGTGCGTCTGGCTTCCCTCGTGACCATCGATTCCTCACAGTCCCTCCCCGGGGCAGCAGGTGTCAGAGCTCCGGTCCGGTTCGTGGTCAGTCCTCTCCCATCCACGCAGGGACCCGGGGCCGTTCTCCGTCCATCTGTGGACGCCGCTGCCGGGCTGCTGGACATGCCCCGCGTTGACCCACAAAGCAGAGAGCGCAACACACCCCCTGGGCTGCGGGACACGGGGACGCTGGCTTTTCTTCGTCGCCTGCTCCTAAGAGCCTGGGGGTGGCTGACATGGCCACACCCTGCGGGCTGGCCCTGCTCCAGGTCTTCGGGGAAGGGGCCCCGAGTGCTGGGCCTCCTGCGCCCGCGAGCTCGTTTCGTTGCACCGTCTCTCCGATGCCAGCCCTGGAGACAAACGGCCACGACCAGATGGGGCGGCCAGATAGCGAGCCGCAGGGCGAGGGGAGGGTCTGGGTGGCTTCCCTGCCGTGTCCTCGCCCAGCTTTCAATGAGGACGGGATCCCCCCAGAGCTGCAGACCTGGAGGGAGGTGGCCGGACAGGATGGCAGGACAGCACCACGTGCGGCTCCTGAAAACCCACACGGGGGGCTCGGCATGGCGGCCGCCTCTCGCCCGGTGTGCAGGGCACGGGGTCCTGGGCGGGCCCGTGGCTCTGGTCTGGGAGAGTGGGCATCTTGATTCCCGCACACGCGCCCCCCTCCTCGGTGCCGGACGATGCCATCTGCCTGAAGTAATGAGCAGACCGTGCTCCTGCAGCAAAGCCCACATGCACAGGACTTGGGGTCTGGGGACCGACAGGGCAGGGCTGCGGGCACACTCGCTCCCGGACATCCCAAAAGGATGCCTGCAACCCCGGGACCGTCAGAACGGCACGGAGCCCTGACTTCTCCCCTCCAACCGCCGGGCGTGCACGCATCGTGGGAACTGGGCAGAAAACGAGCTGGTCAGGGCCCCCCCAGGCTGGTCCCTGCAGGGGCTCACCCAATGCACACTTCTCCGTTTCACGCACACCTTGCAGCAGAAGGACCCGTGCACGCAGAGGGTTCTTGGGGTCCCCGTCGCCCGTAGACAGACACCTGTGCACAGCACCTGCCTTTGGCGACCCTGCTGGGGAGCAAGGGCTAGTGGCTAAGAGGAGGCAGGGTGCACGCACACTCCCCCGTGTCCCGTCCCTGTGGTCTGCCGCCTGGAGGACGGATCCAGGGGCACCACCTCAGGACGCTTCAGTGCTCACCCTGGGTCTGAACGGACCCCGCGCACGGCCGGGCGTCGGGATTCACGGTAGTGATGTCCCGCAGAGTCCTCGGGAACCCTAAATCAGCACATACGGGAGCAGCATCTCCAGAGAGGACCTCACGCTCCTGGGAGCCTGTGGTCACCACGTTCCCCTCCACCCGTCCGTACGTAACCCCTTTTATGCTGCTTCTGTGTAAACACTTACTGAATAAAAAAACCCAAGAACATCGTCCTAAGTCAACGGCAGAAAGGACACTTTTCGGCAGCGTGAGCCGGAAAGAGAAGACAGGGCATCCCCTCGGTCAGGCCCACCTGGGGACGTGCCCTGCGGGGACTCCCATGATTGGATGCCTTGTGCATGTTGGCAAAAGACCAAATATCACCCCGAGTGTTGATTTGAGGGGGTGCGGCTACAAATATAGGGTCACGAGGGCACGGATTTGCAAATGTGGGATTCGCCAGCAGTGAGGATGGCTTTTAGCCACCCCGAGCCTGGAACCGAGTCTGCAGGGGGGGCTGGGGGTCAGAGGGGGTCTTGGCAGACTCATGACAGGTGCACAGCGGCATCTGAACAGAGGGTTCCTGATCTCTTGGTGGAAACTGGTGTCCCCAGGCTCTTTGAGCCTGAGGTGATATCAGACCATTCCTGCCCGAGGGCCTCGTCCCCAGCACGGGGAAGGGACCAACAGAACCGGGTCCATCCACACAGGGAATTAGGATTCGGCCACGAAAAGGAAGGCAATTCTGATGCCCGCTGCCCCGTGGACAGATCTAAAAATCCCATGTCTCCTGTGAGACCCGGACGTACAGGACAAACCCTGCCCGATGCCATTTACAGAAAACGTGTGGAATCAGCAAATGCAGAGACAGAGAGCAGAGGCCTGGTGGCCGGCGGCTGCAGGGGGGATGGGGAGTCACCGCTCACGGGGATGGGGTCTCCTTCATGGGGATGTACATGTTCCCGAAGCAGACAGAGATGAAGGTTGCACGACACGGCTCAGCTCTGGGTTCCCTGGACTGCACTCCGAGCCACCTTGTACGTCTGTCCACCTGCTCCCTGCCATGCCCCCTCCCAAGGGATCCATCCTGTCCCACCTCTGGAGACCAGAAGTCTGAGATCCAGGTGGGGCAGTGACTGCTTCTCACCCAGAGGGTCCAGGAGAGGATCCTTCCTCTGTCTTCCAGCTTCTAGGGCTCCAGACATCCCTGGGCTCGTCACCTGTGGTGACCGGGGACAAGCAGGCTTCGTGCTGAAGCCAATGCAGGCAGGAAGGCAGTGCATCCTGGACAGGAAGTAGTTCTGGCCGGACAGACGGTCCTTCTGCCTGATGTCCATCCTTCTGCAGACCGTCTGGGGCCCCGTGACCTCAGCGATGGCCCCGGGCTCCGACAGAAGCCAGGCCTGATCATGGCTTCCTGCACGCAGCCCCAGTCTGCCCTCACGTCACTCCTGGCTTTTGTCCCTGGCAACTGGACATTGCCACAAAACCCACTTCTGACCGCGGTGATGGAAGACGAAGTCGGCCACGGAGATTCTGACCAAGATGCCGCTTTCCTACCACGCGGCTGGACTCAGAGGAGAGAGAGCTGGCACAGCGCTTTTCCTTTCTCCTGCCCTGGATGCAGATGGGATGCCCGGTGCCGTGGCAGCCACTTTGAGCCACGAGGCAAGGCTGCCAGCTTGCTAAGAAGGGTGGTGGAGAAGGATAAAAAGAGAGGGGCTCTTGATGACATCATGAAACTGTCAAACACACCCTGGAGGGCTCTTCTCTAGATTTCTTATTAAGTAAAGAAAAAAATACGACTAATCTCATGCTTTTGGCCACCAGCTTCCAGGACTTGCTGCTGGAAGCGTTTTAACGAGTCATTCTTTGTGCAGAGAGGAGGGACATGCTCCTCCAGCTCTCACTGAGTGTCGCACGTAGGTGCAAAGACCCCTCCCAATGCCCGAGGACATGGGGTCCGCTGGTACCACTTAGGATCTGAGAAACAGTACCTGTCTAGAGACACTCTCAGCTTTCAGAAGGCACTGTAGGGTGTGTGATTGTTCTGGAGATGCATGAGGACACCAGGTCCCTGCCCTTTTGTCGGCAGGTCCCAGGCATTGAAACATCAGTCCCGTACAAGACACTTGAGTGCCCTACAAGATGTGGAAGGATCTTTGTCACCCCCCACTTTGTTTCCCCCTGAGAGAAACTGTCACCCAGAAGAACCAGGTGCTTCTGGAGACTCCATCCCAGGCACAAGAACAGGTAAACGTGTCCCCCTCCAAGGGCAGGTTCTCTCTGACCCCTCCTCAGCCACACTTCCCTCCTCCACATCCTTGTCCATGGCACCTTCTAGGGGCTGGAAGGGGCTGCTTCTGGGGGCTTGCATACTGGGTACATACTGGGGACAGGGGGATGTGTGTAAGAGGATGACTCTGCTGTCCATCGGTCAGTGGAGCCATATGACTGATGTGACGGCCCCTTTAGCAGGTGCAGATGCCCAGCTGGGGCTCAGGGGTCTTGGGTAAGACCCATAGTCCCTACAGAGCCAGGATTTAATAGATCCTCTGATAAAGATCCTATTGATAAATATGACCATCCCCCAGGGGCCCGGCAGCCTGGACTGTCAACGGGCAACCGTCAACGGTGTTGTGGGATACATGTGCCCACACTTTCTGCAGCATCTCAGAACCACATCCTCTGTGTGGGCCAACCCCTCCACCATGAGTGTGAACGTCCAGCATAGGAGCACCACAGTCTACAGAAGCATGACATGTGTAAGTAGATAGAAGGGTGGATGGGAGGGTGGATGGATGGAGAAGTGGGTGGATGTTGTTAATAGAAACATGATAGATAGATAGATAGATGGATGGATAGATATGATGGGTGGATAGAGAGATAGATACATAGATACATAGATAGATATGGTGGATGGATGGAGGGATGGATGGAGGGATGGATGGATGGATGGATGGATGGATGGATGGATGGTTGGCTGGATGATTGGATGAATGGATGGATGGTTGGATAGATGATAGATAAACAGATATGATGGATGGATGGATGGATGGATGGATGGATGGATGGATGGATGGATGGATTGGATGGATGGATGGATGGTTGGATGGCTGGATGGCTGGATGGTTGGCTGGATGGATGGATGGTTGGATAGATGGTAGATGATAGATGATAGATAAACAGATATGATGGATGGATGGATGGATGGATGGATGGATGGAGAAGTGGATGGATGGATAGATAGACAGGATGAATAGATAGATAGATGGTACATAAACAGATATGATGGATGGATGGATGGATGGATGGATGGATGGATGGATGGAAAGACAGGTAGATGCATAGATAGATAGATGATAGAAAAGATAAATATAGATAAACATAATGGGTAATAGATGATTGATAAGTTCATAATACATAGATACACAGATGATGGTTGGATAAATATTGACAGATCTCGATAGATGTACAGGTAGATATTAATTGGTATAGCTAGATATTGGTAGATATCAATGGTTACACGTTATCAATGCGTATGGATACACAGATGATAGAATTCATATGTCGATTAAGATGACAGGTACGCATCGATAAGTAGTTGACAGAAAATAGTTGGAGGGTACTTAGATGAAGGATGCGTAGAAATACGTGGGATGGTGGAAAACACAGAAGATGACAGATAGAGACAGTCTACAGATCATCTATCGATAGCAGATCAATACAGATAAGTGGAACGTCTATACAACGCAGATAGATGGCTAACCCTGCATTTCCCTGTGGAAGGATGGCCCGGTGACATCATCCCCAGGTCCCCAGAAGTGACTCACCATCCACAGGACATGGGTGCGGGAGCTTGCGGAGCTTGGCTCTCTAGCAGCTTCCGCATCTCTCCTGCCTGTCTCTTTGACCCCGTTGCCTCGTGGAAATGTCTGCCTCTGCCCTCCAGCCCAACGCCGCTGTGGATGCCAACGGCTCCCACCCCCGCCGCCACGGGATGTAGAGGGAGTGAGCCAGGGGCCCCCACTCCCCACCGAGGGCAGGCGTGGGCCGTCCCTGCCCGGTGGCCTGGCCGTTCTGGCCACAGGACGAAAGATGTCGCAATGCACACAGCTTTAGGATGCAAAAGGAAATACGTTCTGCCGGCAATTTTTAATTAAAAAACAAAACAAAACAGGAATTAGCTCTGTCTGGCTGGGAGGGGGCGCTTGTTTCTCTGCCTCTTAAGTTAGGAGGATGGTCCTAGCTCCCCGCCCGTGAGCACGGGATTGCATCCTGCAGGCGACCCTGGCCAGGCGGGCAGGGTCTCCCTGCGGCCTCTTGAAAGCAGCCCTGAGGTGGGAGGCTGTGACGCAGGCACCCCACCCCATGCAGGGCTGCAGCAAGCCTCACAGGAGGCAGGCGGCCCCACAGGCTTCGCCGGCGCCGGAGCGAGAGAGCGAGGGAGCAGACAGTTAGCTACACAGGAAATTTCAACACGGGTTTCCTCTCTCCCCACCCTGCCACCCAACCGTGGCTGCCAGGCTCGGAGGTGGACCCTGGCAAATTTGCATTTCGCAACGGCCGGGCCATGCCCCCGTGAGACCTGCTGGAGCAGCCACAGGACAGCCGCCGGGACTCGGGCAGGCCCTCTGTGCACACGGACCGTTCCGAGGCACGTCTGATGGCCGCCAGCTTCTAGAATGAGGACCGCCACCCTCCGGACACCAGGCTCTGAGACAGAGCTGCAGGCAGCCCTCTGAGACTCCAGGTGAGCCCTCTGCCCGGTGCTGCGTCCGTGCATTGTCGGGAATCAGGGAGGTCCAACGGGGACAGGGCTGCAGGGGTGCAGATGTGGGCAAAAAGGAGGGCTGCCCACACAGCCGGGCAAACCCCCAGAGAGACCTTGCAGAGATGCCCAGCAGGGAAACTCGCCTGCAAACGTTCATCCGGTAAAAGGCACCCATGCCGGCGGAGCCGAGCCCCGCACTGGGCGGGCGTATGGGACCAACACCCTGATGGCCACGGGGAGAGGACGGGGGCCGTGAACCCCCAGAGACGAGCTCACGGGTGCCAGATCATGTGAGAACACGGGGCCTTGGAGCATGTGCCAAGCTGCGTCTGGGCGGAAGGGAGTGTGTGACCCCGGCTGGAGCACCCGTCTGGACACGGTTGTCGGCACGGCGGGCGGTCAGCCTCGCTGGTAGTAAGGAGGCGGAACCCTGGGCCACGTGCTTCTGCGTGCAAAGCAAACACAGTTTCTCTGCGTCCCCGTCGTGTCTGTGCAGCGGGGATGGTCAGAAGCAGGGCCCCGGCACCGGGTGCTAAGAAACGGCATTGGCCCAGGAAGAAGCCGGTGGCCGTGCTGGGGACTGTCCCCACGACACCAGACACGAGCGTTTGTTGTTTTGTCCTTGGACGTTTGCCCGCTGGAGGAACGGCGGGTCATCGGGGCATGGCCATTGCCAGCCCTGGTGCAGGGAAGGGCGGGTATGTCTCCAGGACGGTGGCCCCCAAATCCTGCTGATTGTGTCTGGGGAGGCCGATGGGACCCAGGTCTCGGGAGGAATCCGGAGGATGGATGTGATCTCCGCATGGTGCTTGGGGAAGCATGTGAGGGTCTGCTGGCCGTCAGAAATACCACTGCTTAGCCGCAGCCCAGGGTCGTGCGTGCCGCAGCCAGACAGTATGTAAGGCTCACCCGGGACCCCAGACCTAACCACACCCTGGGTGGTCATGTTCAGGACAAGGGGACATGGAGAAAGGGTTAGGGTTAGGGCAGAGGAGCCCTGCCGTGGACCCCCAACTGGGGTGCTGCTCTCCCGTCCAGCCCCTCCGTCCGTACCTCCTCCTTGCTGTCACCACCGGCCGGCAAGCCATCGCAGCTGGGCCCTCCCTTTCACATCCCCTTCAGGTCCCTGGAGGCAGCGAGGTGGGCGGGCAGGATATGGGGAGCCGGACATGCACCTGCCCGCTCACTCTGCCACCCCTACTGAGGACAGGGCCTCCGGGAGGGGACCCACACCAGTCAGGGCCCCTCTCTCTTCTCCCCGGGGCCAGCAACATCATAGGGAATCGTGAGCCCGTGACCAAGCTCAGAGAGCAGCTGCGGGGACGTCCCCAGGGGCAGCACTGGGCTCCCCCAGCCGTGTGTGTCCATACCCTCGTTGGCCACACGGACGGACACGGGGCGCACCATCTCTCCGGACCAACGAACAGATCTCGCAACCGTGTGGACGCCTCAGAGCCAAGCAGGGATTTCGGGGGTGGGGGGCGGCTGTGTCCCCAACATCCCCCTACT
This sequence comes from Meles meles, assembly GCF_922984935.1. Classification (NCBI taxonomy): domain Eukaryota; kingdom Metazoa; phylum Chordata; class Mammalia; order Carnivora; family Mustelidae; genus Meles; species Meles meles. Next base: position 940,688 of record NC_060087.1, on the reverse strand, counting down.
CCACATGGGGAAACTGAGGCCAGAAGAGGCAAAGGAGGTCGCCCAAGCACACCAGACCCAGACTTTCTGCCTCCAGGGTCCTCTCCTTAACCTGCTGCCCGTCCACTAGCCTCCCATCCCATCGATCCAGACGCTGACGAAGTCGTCACATTCCGGGCTCAGGGCTGTGCTTCTCGGTAGGGGCAGGGGAGAGAACTCAAAATATTGAGATGTTGACCTGGGCTGCAGGTTGCAAGCATTTGGGGGTGAGAAGAAATCTAGGAGGGCTTCCTGGCAGAGGCGGTGATCACCGGGTCAGTGTAGCACCAAGGGTGTTGTGTCTGGGCTGGATGTGTTCTGGGTGAGGGCTGGGGACGACCCCAGGAGGCAGGTGACATGTTAGCACCCAGCCCAGAAAAGCCAAGGATGCTTCCGGCCCTGCTGGACATTGCGGAGCTGAGCTTTGCAAGGAGATTGGGTTGGGGCCCTGGTCTGAGCATGGGGATGAGAGACGGGAGGGCGGTGCCCACGCAGAGGGAATGTGTGGTTTATTAGCTGGGGCAGAGGGCGGCTGGACCAGAGGATGGGCTGTCCCCTGTGACGCCCTATGGCTGGCAGGCAATGAGGCATGGACCGACGTAGGACCATGGTGTCTGTTGAAGATGGTGCCTTTGTGCAGACGCTGGTGCTGACTGGACCCCCAGAGAGCCTCACGAATGAGTGCGGGCCTGATGGCAGGGACCCTGGGTGACCTCAATGATGTTTATGGGGGGACCCCTGACAGAGAGACGGGCTGTAGGAAGACAAGGGCAAAGGGAGGGTGTCTTGGGACAGAATCAAGTGTCAGGTGTGCAGGGCGAGGCCACGATCTCTCCGCTATGGCACAGGCATTGGGTGCAACCTGCAGTCTGTTCCCACCAGATGCCAGTCCCATTTCCTCCCCCCAAAACTGGAATGTCCAGAAATGTTCCCTGGGGGGAGGGGCAAAGTCAAGGCTGGTTGTGAAGCAGTGAGATAGATAGATGATGGGTGGATGGATGGATAGATAGACAGACAGACAGACAACAGATAGATAGGGATGGACAGATGATAGATTGGATGGATGATGAATAGGTAGAAAGATAGATGATAGATGATAGATAGATAGATAGATAGATAGATGATAGATAACAGGTAGATATGGATGGATAGATGAATGGAGAGGTAATAAATAGATGAATGATAGATACATAGATATGGATGGATAGATGGATGGATGGATAGATAGACAGACAGACAGACAACAGATAGATAGGGATGTACAGATGATAGTTGGATGGATGGATGAATAGGTAGAAAGATAGAAAGAGAGACGATAGATAGATAGATAGACAGACAGACAGACAGACAGACAACAGGTAGATATGGATAGACAGATGGATATAGAGATGGATGGATAGATGAATGGAGAGATAATAAATAGACGAATGATAGATACATAGATAATAGATATGGATGGATAGATGGATGGATGGGTGGATGGATGGAAGGAAGAATGGATAGATGATAGATAGACGATAGATAGATGATAGATATAGATAGATGATAGATAGATATGGATGGATAGATGGTTGGATAGGTGGATGGATGGATAGATGGAAGGAAGAATGGATAAATGATAGATAGATAGATAGATAGATAGATAGATAGATGATAGATGGTAGATATAGACAGATAGATGGTAGAGATAGATAGATATGGATGGATGGATAGATGGAAGGAAGAATGGATGGATGATAGATAGATGATAGATATAGATAGATGATAGGGAGATGATAGATAGATAGATTGATTGATTGATAGATGATAGATATGGATGGATGGATGGAAGAATGGATAGATGATAGATAGATGATAGATATAGATAGATGATATAGATAGAGATATGGATGGATAGATGGATGGATAGGTGGATGGATGGATAGATGGAAGGAAGAATGGATAAATGATAGATAGATAGATAGATAGATAGATAGATAGATGATAGATGGTAGATATAGACAGATAGATGGTAGAGATAGATAGATACCTATGGATGGATGGATAGACGGAAGGAAGAATGGATGGATGATAGATGATAGATATAGATAGATGATAGGGAGATGATAGATAGATTGATTGATTGATAGATGATAGATATGGATGGATGGATGGATGGAAGAATGGATAGATGATAGATAGATAGATAGATGATAGATATAGATAGATACATAGTTACATAGATGGAGAAACAGAGTCTCTCATGTAGACCAAGGTGTCTCTGCCTCTGCACTGCTGACATCTGTGGCTGGATCCCTCCTCTGATATGGGATATCCCAGAAACTGCAGAGTGCTCAGTGTCTCTGGTCTTCACCCACCCGATATCAGCAGCATCCCCACAAGCTATGACACCCTGAACTGTCCCCAGACATCACCAAGTGTCTTCTATGGGGCAGAATCACCCCTGATTCAGAACTGGCAAGGGAGAGGAAGAGAAGGAACAAGAGATAACACAGCCAGAGGCCTGGGAGGAACAGCAAGACCATGTCACATTCTCTGCGTCTCAGGGAAAGGACTGGCTGGGCCCAGGGTGCTGGGGGACACTTTCTCCCATTTCTTAATAATCTGCCACATGTTTTTGTTTCTGTGATGAAATTATAGGGGTGATAGAGCACAGAGATCATTACAGAATAAGCAGACGCAGGCCACACCCAGGAAGAAATGAGCCAAGGTTTACTCTGCTCTGTTCCCCAGGAAGGTCCCTGTGGCGTGTCTGTGCTATCCTATAGCACAAGATGATCTGACCAAGAACAAGACCTTGGCTTGAACAAGTGGCATTTTTACGAATAAAGCAGGAACAATAGGAAAACTTTTGTAATATTCTGCACCACAAAGAGAACAGGGGGAAATATGTGGATTAGGGAGCCTGGCTTCTGGCCAGCCTGGTCACTCACTGTCTTGGATGTGTCCCATCCACCAGGAGATGCTGTCTCCTCCAAATACTCTGCAGTTGGAGGCATGGAGTCTCCATGTATGTGCTGGTGGGAGAAGGGAATGGAGCAAGGCCCCCCCTGCACTCAGGACAGGGACAGACCAGCAGGCACACATGTGGGATGGGATGGGAGAGAGCCCAGTAGTCATGGCCATAGGCAATCAATGCATAGGGTGAGTGCATAAGCTGCGGCTTTGTAGACAACCCCAGAAAAAATCACCAAGAGTTTAGTAATTGATGGATGGGTTAGTGACAGATGGATGGATAGATGGAGAAAGGCATGGGTACATGGGTAGGAGGATGGATGATTGATGGATGAATGAATGGGTGGGTGAATGGATGGAGGGATGGATGCATGGTTGCACGGTGGGTGAGCAGGTGGATGGATGCATGGTGGGTGGATGGATGGATGGAAAGATGGATGGATGGATGGAGAGGTTAGTGGATGGATGGATGGATGGATGGAAAGGTTAGTGGATGGATGGATGGATGGATGGATGGATGGATGGATGGATGCATGAATGGATGGATGGAAAGGTTAGTGGGTAGATGGATGGATGGATGGATGGATGGATGGATGGATGGATGGAGAGGTTAGTCAATGGATGCATGGATGGATGGATGGATGGATGGATGGATGGATGGATGGATGGATGGAGAGGTTAGTCAATGGATGCATGGATGGATGGATGGATGGATGGATGGATGGATGGATGGATGGATGGGTGGAGAGGTTAGTGGATGGATGGATGGATGGATGGATGGACGCATAGATTCATGGATGCATGGATGCATGGATGCAAGGAAGAAATGGAAGGTGCTGTACATATGGACCAATAAAACAAGAAAAGAGGCAGGTTGCCCATCCTTCCCTCCAGATCTGTTCCTTAACAGATTGTAAGCAGTGGCCACAACTGGTGGCAAGGATGTTGGAGAGGCTCTGGAGCTACACAGAGGCGGTGGTCACACACCATGGTGAATGAGCCCAAGGCCACTGCAGCGTTCACCTTAAAATGGTGAATTGTATGTTAGTGTAAAGCAGAGAGAGCGGAAACAAACGGCCGTCCGATGCCCGTGCTCTTACTTCCTCACCCCGGGCTATAAACACTGTCTGCAGGACACGTTGCCCGTGAGCCGGGTGCCACAGATTCTGAGTCACACTCACAGGAAGCCGCTGAAGGGCGTTCCTGAAACCCCGCCACAAGATGCCTGTCCCGAGCAAGGGCTGGTCGGTTTCCTTCCCTGACCAAGACTCCCTCCTAAGGAAACACGGCCGTCCCCACTTGTAAACAGGCATGCAAGCAGCAGACAAGCTGAACCGTCGCCTGCAGAGCCATGCATAGCCCGGTGTGGGCAGCCCCCTGTGTGCAGAGCATCCTCCCAGCCGTGGCTTTGATTTCCAGCTCACACCAGCACCACAGTGACCTTCCTCACCGCTGGGTTCCATGCTGGTACCTGCGTATGGATGCCAGGCCCCGTGCATACTGTCAGTGGTGAAAACAGATTGTAGGGGAGAAACAATGGGAGAGCAGAGAGATCATTGAGGTATCAGAGAAAATTTTAGGGACACAAACTTTGGGGGAACAGAGCTTATTGGATGTGCATGCCAAAGATCGTGGCCCTGTGATCCACACTGTGAAACCCACTGAGGTCACAGGGACCAGCTGAGCCCACTTTGCCCTAACATGTTAACAGGCCACGTGGGCTCAGGCACAGTGACCCCACTCAGAGCACTTGACCTGTACCCCAGCCCAACACAAGAATTACCCCTAGATCCTCTTTCCCACTAAAAGTAGTTTCCATCTTGCTCAGCACATCAGACAACTTCCGTAGTGCCTTATACTTGTCCTCGGACACTGAGAGGCAGAACATCAACCCCAGGTCAGGCGCCTGGGACTTCCCATAGGGCGCTTGGGGGGGCACAGGCTGGGTGGCTCCTGCGCCCCCGCCCAGTGCTGCCCTCCACGTGTTGGGTGACATCTGCGTGTCATGCTCAGAGCTTCTCCTTGGATGCTCCCCACTGCCCTGAATGTTCAGCTTCACACCCTCCAAGCACGACCCAGTCCTGGCTTCACATTGCCATGCCTACCTGTCCACCAGGTGTGGACCGAACACCCCATCCCACCTTCTCTGCACTCCCCTAGCAGCCCAGCAGGATCTCCACGCCATCCTCTGGCTCCATGACCACTTCTGAAAATGAGAGTGTGCAGTAGTAACACGCTGGGGTACAACCCACCGGGTAACGCTTCCTGCACCTGGATGGCACACTCCACAACAGGTCCCTGCTCAAACGCAGTGGCCACATGACACATGCACCTTGAGGACGTGATGCTCCGGGACACACATGCCACACATGGTACACATGTGTGGACACACACGGTCACACGGTATGCGATTCTCTTTACAGGAAATATGCAGAACATTTCTGTGTACAGCAAACCTGGAAAATCCAGTGACGAAAACCAGATTATTGGTGCCAGTGGGAGGTGCCAGTAATGAGGACAGGAATGTCTTAGTCCATTGAGGTGGCGACTCTGTGTCTGGGGGGAGCTCACCTCCTGGTCAGCAGAGACTTCCATGGTCCCTGCAGAGGGAAGGAGTGGAGACCTCGGGTATCCACAGAAAGCACCATTTGGTGGCCTGACTTGGCTTGGGGATTAAAAGAATGGTACAAATATTACGGGTAGGGTGATTTGCCATGTAGATTTGCCTGGGAAGCCAGGTGTCCTGAGAAGCAGGACTTCAGGAACCAAAATGGCGGTAGTCCAGGCAAAACAGGTATAGTGTGTTGAATGGTGGACCCCTAAAATATATGCCCATGTCTTAATCAGCCCGCCTGTGGAGCTTATGTGGACATAGGGTCTTTGTAGATGTGATGATGTAGATCAGAGATGAGCTCATCCTGGATCAGTGTGGCCCTAAGTCCAATGACAGGTGTCCTTGTAAGATGCAGAAGAGGAAACACAGACACATGGGAGAAGCCACATGATGATGGAGCCAGAGGTAGGAAGTGTAGATACAGGATAAGATTGGATAGATACTGAGATAATAGCTAGATATAGACAGATGAATGGATGGATAGATAGATTAGATTGATAGATAGAAAGAAATGGGGATGGAGGGATGGAGGGATGGATGGATAGAGAGATGGATGGTTGTCCAGATGATAGGTAGATAGATGCATGGATGGATGGATGGATAGGTAGGTAGGGAGGGAGATGATAGAGATAGATAGATGATGGATAGATGATAGATATAGGGATGGATGGATAGGTAAGTAGGTAAGCAGTTGATGATAGATAGATATAGGGATAGATGAATTGATGGATGCATGCATGGTTGGATGGTCATGCAGATGGTAGGTTGATAGATATAGAGATGAATGGATAGGTAGGTAGGTAAGCAGATGATGATAGATGGATAGATGATAGATGATAGAAATAAATAGGGATGGATGGATGGATGGAGAGATGGATGGTTGTGCAGATGATAGGTAGATAGATGCTTGGATGGATGGATGGATGGATGGATGGATGGATGGTCTTGTAGATAGATAGATAGACAGACAGACACATAGATATAGGGATGGATGGATGGATGGATGGATGGATGGATGGATGGATGGATAGATAAGTAGAGAGATGATAGAGATAGGTAGATAATAGATAGGTAGATAGATAGGTAGGTAGATAGATAGATATAGGGATGCATGAATGGATGGATGGTCTTGTGGATAGATAGATACATAGATACATAGACACATAGATATAGGGATGGATGAATGGGTGGATGGATAGATGGATGGACGATCATGCAGATGGTAGGTAGATAGATGTAGAGATGGATGGATAGGTAGGTAGGTAAGCAGATGATGATAGATAGATAGATGGATAGATAGACAGACAGACAGACAGACAGAGAGAGTCTCTCATGTTAGACCAGGACTTCTCAGCCTCAGCACTACTGACATCTGGTGCTGGATGGCTCTGAGGCAGGGCGTCCTGGGCCCTGTAGGGTGCTGAGCATCATCTCTGGTCTCCACCCACCACATGCAAGGAACGACCCCCTACTCTAGTGTGACCAACAGAAACAGCCCTGGGCATTGTGGGGCATCCCCTGGGGGCCCAGTCACCCCCAGGTAGAAATTCCTTCACCAACACTGAGCCTGTTGGGCAGGAACATTCCCTACGTCTCATGGGCCAAACACCTACGGGGTTGAGGGACACTAGGCTCTCCTTGGGGTCTCAAGGAGTACCCAATTATATTGACCAGAAAATCCACATACATTGTATGGAACGCAGTGTATTAGTACCAAGGCCAGCCCCGGGGGTTTCCTCCCCCAAAGCACAGGGTGCCTGCCTGGGGCCCCATCAGGCCCAGTCTCTGATTCCATGTGAAGACCAGGATGTGGCAGGTCCTGGAGGGTCCCAACATGCACCAAACACTGTGTGGTCTCACCGTGAGCATGTAAGATGGGGCCTGATGTGCATTTGTGTCTTCCGTGCACTTCTTCCGAAGCCACGGGCTATGAGTCTGACCGCGGCCACACTCTGACCTAACGCTTAACCTCTATTTCCTCTTCTGCGACGTGACAAAAACACTATTTTCTCTTCCGTCCTCTTGAGGATGCTGGGCTAACACTCAGGCTGGAGGGGATATAAGCCTGCTTGGGTACAAGGAGCTGACCCCAGAAATGAGAAGCCCTTGAGCAGTAGGAATGTCAACAAGAAGGGATTCGGCTCGGCGGTTTCGGGCTTACTCAGCCTCAGCTTAGTGATCTGTATGACGGTCTATCACTCCGTGGGGTTTTGTGAGTTCACTCAGCTGCACGCCTGTGTCACGGGAAAACACGGTTAGAAAGCATGCATTATGAGGTCCATGGTGGTGTTCCCTCGTCAAAGCTGGGTGGGGGCCCAGTGTTTTCACATGACCACCCAATCCAAGAGCAATGGGGGTTGACGCTCTGCGGGACTCAGGAACTGAGTCAAGGTAAATCCGTCATGGCCTCCAGGACATGCCAAGGGCTCCCTCCATCTTCCCACCTTCTGGACCCTCCTGGCTCCGGTCAGTGGCAGGTGTACCTGGAAAGAGGACTCACAGACATTCTTGGTCGTGGGACAGAGTTGCGGGACCCACTTGGCTTCTGATAAGCACACTGATGGACCCGCTTCCTTGAACTTTCCCCAAAACTAAGCTGTCTACCTCCTTAGCCTTGCCCACCCGCCTTGGGACCCAAGTCTCTGATGCTTCTGGCCAAATTGCCTCTCACGTTCTCCCCATGCCGCATCCGTGTTGAGCTGTCCTGGTTCATCGTGGGTGTTTCCAAGTTACCTGATTCTGCCATCCATGGAGAGTCTTGTCATCGAAAATCCTAGGGTCTGGTTGGAGGGGAACATGCCAGTTCAAATGCAAAATAGGTCCTGTTTTTGGAAAGCAGGGGTCTCACAGTTCAGAGAGAAAAATGCATTCACCTTCTTCTGCACAGGGAAAAATTAGGATCATCACATAGGGTCTTGCTTCTCTGAGGGTTTCTGTATTGATCAAGGTTCTCAACAGAAGCAGACTGTGGTGGTTAGTTTTATGTGTGAATGTGGCTGGACCTCGGGGCGCCCATATATTTCAGCCAATAGGCCTCTGGGTGTGTCTGTGTGAGATGAGCATTGCGTCAGTGGACCCAGTAAAGCAGATGCCCTCCCAGTGCGGGTGGTCCTCAGGCAAGCCGGCAATCCTTTCCTGGCCTAAGGAGAACAGACAGTGGGTAAAGAAGAATCAGCTCCCTCTGCCTCACTGTCTCTGAGCCAGGATATATGTCTTCTCCTGCCTTCTGACGGGGATGTATCACAGACAGCTTCCCTGGGCCTCCAACCTGCAGACAGGAGACCGTGGGATGTTTCACCCTCCATAACCATGTGAGCCAATTCCTTTAATAATTCTCTTTATATGTATGTGTATGTGTATATATGTTACTGCTTTTGTTTCTCTGCACAATGCTGACTCATGCAAGAACCAGAAAGATGGAAAGATGATAGGTAGATGATAGCTAGATGATGATAGATAGATAGTATTAGTGGGTAGGTAGGTAGGATGGATGGACATAGGGATACATGGATGGATGGATGGATGGACGGATGGACGGATGGATGGATGGATGGATGGATGGATGGAAGATAGATAGATAGATAGATAGATAGATAGATAGATAGACTCAATGGGTAGGTAGATAGGTAGGATGGATGGATGGACGCATGGATGGGTGGATGGATGGATGGATGTAGGGATACATGGATAGATGGATGGATGGATGGATGGACGTATGGGTGGATAGATGATTGGATGGATGCATGAATGGATGGATGGATGGATGGATGGATGGATGGATGGATGGATGGACACATACATTAATACATAGATATATAGATGATACATGGAAAGATCTATGTCTACCTAGGAGAGACAGAGACAGGGAAAGTGAGAAAGAGATTTATTTTAAGGAAATGAGTCTTATAACTGGAGGCCAGCAAGTCCGAAATCTGCAGGGTTGACTAGCCTGCTGAGGCCCAGGGAAGCGGTGATGCTGCATTTTGAGTGTGAACACTCTCTGGAGACACAGAATTCCCGCTTCCTCAGAGGGGGTCAGTCTGTTTCCTCTTAAAGCCTTCAACTGATCAGACGAGGCCCACCTAAAGTCCGCTGATTGAAATGTTAATCCAAAAGAAATACACATGGCAGCATGTTGACTCATGTGTGACCACGGATCTGGACACTGTGGTACCGCCAAGTGGACAACATAATGCTTACTCTCTCATGGCAGCAATGCAAAGGGGACTCTTCCAAGGCATCCCCATAGCTCCCAATCGAGTTGTTGAGCTTCTTTCTCCCTTTGTGCCACAGACCTTGTGGCTCATCTTACAGCAAAGAAGGGCACAAGGGAGGGCAGTTTGCTGTGTTTTGGTTTTTGCGTTAATGTTTGTGCGGACGTATCTTCTCCTTTCTTTGTTCCCCAGTTTTATTGAGATATAATTGACATAGAGCTTTCCATGAGCTGCAGGGGCACAGCATCATAATACAGCATGGGATACGTGTATACAGGAGCATGGTTTCAAAAGGAAATGAAGAAGTTTTGTTTGAATCCATAAACACAGTTTTCTGTTTGAAGTTTTAGGAGGGGATACGAAAGAACACCCCAGACGCTTTACATGGTGAAACAGAGAAGAGTTAGAACCACTTCACTGGCAAACTTGTCCTCTTGCGTTTTCTTGATCTGATAACCCTCAGAGCTTTGTCACTAGAAACTAAGTGACATCCTTCATGACGTCTGCAAAGACTTATCAGATGCCTCAGGACAGGGTAGCTCAAACTTTCAATTCTCTTCCATGGGGTGAACGTTCTGAAATCCAGCAAGTGGGTAGCATGCGTGTCATGAAGACCCCAAAGATGAAGAGATCCCACTGTGGGATCCTTGTCCCGATCTTCACACAAAGATAAAAATCTGCTTCTCATGATCTTCGAAGTTTCACAACCCTCAGCCCAATGGCCTCTACACCACCCAGGAAACCCAGCCCTTCTCCTGCCTCCAGAAGCCCGTGCAGTTCATGGTGGGAGGTGGGGCATGGGGTTCTGCATCTGTAGGACCACATGCCTCCCTGGCTAACAACCAACAGCAGAGCAAAAGGTTGCGTGCGCATGGGCAAGTTGTGTGTAATTCATAAAGTTGAGAGCCCACAGAACAACAAGGGACCTTGTTAGAGAGGTCCCAGGGCTATGTGTGAATGCAAAAAGGTTTCCCATGTAGATACAGGATTGCATTATGATGGGCTGAATTCCCTCCCCGCAAAACTCACCTGTTGGAGTCCTCACCCCAAGACCTCAGAATACGACTTGAACTGGAAATAGGATTTTTGCAGACGTAGTTAGGCAAAATGAAGTCACCCTGGAGTAGGGTGGGTCCTACACACACTCGCAGAAGGACAACCAGGTCAGGAAACAGAAAGAAGATGGGGTCTTTGCACCAAGGAGGGGCACAGCCTCAGCCCCACCTGGATCTCAGACCCACAGTCTCAGCCCCGCCTGGATCTCAGACTCCCATCCTCCAGGACTGGGAAACAGAAATATCTATTTATTATTCTGTGAGAAAACAAATTTGCAGACTTGGTGCTCTGTTACAGCAACCATAGGAAACCCATACCGTCAACAGTTGGGACAATTTCTTACACAGCATTAGGACTCCAACCATTGTGGTTTTCTTCTCTGCTTCCTGCCCTAAGCTGCTATTTCTCAGAAATGGAGAACAATCCCACAAAGGAGAGAACAACACCATTGCCTGGTCAAGGGTGGCTTGTCTGCACTGCAACCCTTGCTGGCCTATGTACCCGAGCGTGGTCTGTGGATGGCTTTCAGGAGGGATTCTTTATATCCATGGCCACCCCGAGCTGGAGCTTTGTCTGGAACAGATGGATGGACATGCACTGCCCCATGGTGGTCTCTCTCACAGCTATCTAAGCAGGTACCCTGCGGGTCAGAGGCCATGAGAGAGAATATATGGATAGGCCTTCACTTCAGGCCACTCCAGATTTCTCTGTCTCAACTCTGGACCCCACAGGCATAAGGATCATCTCTGCAGAGTCACCAAACAGAACCAAGCCTCACGTGTTTCAGAGGATTGGGTGCATTCCTGATGCTGCTCTCTGAACTCAAAATAATTGAGCTGGAAACAATAACAAACAGCTGACCAGAGATTTATTCACAGTTGGACCCTTCCAAATAACCCATGGGACGATGATGGCGATGAAAACAGAAAAGACTTTGAATGAACGATGTTGCTGGTAGACACAGCCTCAGAGATGCCCACGTCCTCTCTCCCAAATGCCCACACCCTAATCCCCATGGGCTAAGCAGGATAATGCAGCTGCTTCCAGAATCCGGAAAAGACAAGATTTTCCCCTAGGGTCGCCACAAGGAGCCAATTTTGCCACTATTTTGACTTTTAACTGGGAAAACAGATTTGGGGCCTCTGGCCACCTGGGCAGTAAGAAAGCAGAACTCAGTTGTCTAAAGCTTGTGGTGCTTTGTCACAGTAGGACGCTCATGCAAACGATGATTAGGACACAACGCCTCAAAGTACATAAGATGGGACCAAAGTAGTGAAAACAGGCAAATTCATAGCCTTGAATCTGTGGATGAGATGAGAAGAAAAACTGCATGCCCACGGCCCAAGATTCCATCTTAAGTATCTAGAAAGAGCTAGCTGAAACCAAAGTAAGGTAGAAGGAAGGGAAATGATGAAATGAAGAGATCAGTAGAACAGAAGGGGACAATGTACAGGGGTGGGGTGTAGGAGGAAAATGTACAGAGCTTATCCTTATGCCTGTGGGACCCAGAGTTTAGGTCCCAAAATAGGGTTGCTCTTAGGGTTGAATATGACGCGTCAGCCAAAGGCTGGCTGGCTGGAAATGTCCGGTAACCCCCCACAATTTACAACCAGACACTCCCAAGCAAGTGACACCTTGCTTTGCAGAAACACCCTCGGAAAGTAACGTACATTTGTCACTAACAGCTTGGCTGTGACATATGGGCCTCCTGACTGTATCCATCTCAACCAGGAAGAGAAAAAACACAAACAACTCTCGAAACATCGGCGAGATCCAAGCCCAACGGTTCATTTTCTTGATTCATTCACTGCTTAATGTATTTGTGTTTTCACCGTGCTTAGTACGACCATGACGTCAAGGCACCCAGCTTTGTTGTACGTAGGAAAGCCAGTTTGGGACCGTTGTTGGTGGAACGGCTCCCACGGTCTGTGGGGACTGGAGTCGGGAGGTTGGCGGTGGGCTCAGTCCCTGTAAGATGCTTCCCCCTCTCCCGGAAGGTACCGTTTCTTGCGGGGATGGGTGTGCGTGTTGTGTTCTCACAGAGACTGTCAATCTGGGAGCACAGCCTTGTCACCTCTTGTGACCCCGATCCCCTTCTCAGAAAAGCAGAGAGATCGTTCCTCCATGCCAAGGTGTTGAAGGTTTCGACGCCCATATACAATCACCTCCGAATCAAAAGTGGTTTCACTCAGAATTCATTTTGCACACTGCCCCCTCCCCCCAAGTCCCAGGTGACCTCTCCCTCTCCATGCGTGAAGACTGAGAGCAATGGGGTCCTTCAAACTAAGATGCCTGAGGGACCAGAGACCGCTCAGGGGCAGAGGAGGGTCCCTGAATGCACTTAATTTTAAAAGAATCAACGCATGACCACAGAAATAAGGTTGTTTCTTTTCCAGTCAATGTTCAACTCAAATGCAAGTTCAAGAAAGTTCTAGAATCCTTGGTGAACAAGGGAAAGCAAGCCCTCCTCCAGGATAGAACCTGCTATGATGCATGTCCCCAGTGGCCCCAAAGGAGATGCTCACCTTCTTAATATTCCAACCCAGATATCACCGTCCTGAAGGGTCCCGTGTCCCCCACCTGGTCGCACCTGTGTCGATGGCCGGGAAGGTGACTCACTCACAAAGCAGGTGCACGGGGCCCATGCAGGGGACGGTCTGAATTCCGTGGAGCAGAGACAATGCTCACATGTCAAGTTTGTCCCCTTCCTTCCTCCACGCCCTAAGGACGCCAGAGTTGGCCGTCAGACTCATGGAGACTTTTCAACACGGCGGGATCCCCTCCCACTAGTTTCAAGATTCATGGGTGGGAATCCCACGGATGAAACCGTTGCACCATTTCCTCCGAATCTGCTACTCTGTGAGTTAGCAAGCCCTCGCTGGAACCGAATCAGAGCCTATCGGCTTGGGGGACACTGAGACGTCCTCCTGGGGGACCTTGCAAGAGGTGTGGTGAATTCAATGCCTGTTGAAAGTGAAAATGAGAGGATACATGTTTCTTTCGGTGCATGAATGTTCTGTTTTTTTTCAACGTGTGGGAAAATCTTGACCACAGTCCACCTCATTCGGGAAGCCGTGTCCCATACATTTTTTTCCCCACTGTTAGGTGTATCAAGGCGTGTGATATAGTCATGTTTCTTGCACCGATTTGACCACAATGACTCCGAACAAGCCTTTCAGCACCGAAGGCCGGACGGAGGGGAAGTGAAACCCACGTGTGCGTTACGACGCGCACACCTATTTTTGTTGTCGTGACTTGGACGGGATCGCAGACCAAAGAATTTCGAACATGTCGCTGAGACACTCAGAATCTGCAAGAACGGTGATAACAAAACGGCAGTTTGAGGAGAAAGAGAGAGAAAAAAAATCGTGTGACATTGCCCAATCTTCCAAGAGTCCCTTCCTCGGTCGGTGACAGGCATGATACGGTATATAACGCTGATACCGTCAGAGACGCCTTCAAAACGGCTGCCTCCCCGTTGTGTCCTTAAACAGCCACGTTCGCGGTGGGTCCGGAATGGTTTGCATCTGTTAAAACGGACGGCGTTGGCTGCTAACGTCCACCTTGTTTTAGGCTGCACAGAGGAAGACAGTGGTGGTCATTTCCTGGGGCAGCCATCACCGAGGACTGCACACGGGTGACTGAAAACAACAGAAATTCTTAACCTCCCAAGTCTAGGCCAGAAGTCTGAGATCCAGGCGGGGCAGGGATGCGGAGATCCAGGCGGGGCAGGGATGCGGAGATCCAGGCGGGGCAGGGACCCGGAGATCCACGCAGGACAGGGCCGTGACCCCTCCTGAGGCTCCAGGGGAGGGTCCTTCCTGCCTGTTCCAGCTTCTGGAGCTCCAGGTGTCCCTGGGCTGGTGGCCGCAGCCCTCCCATCTCGGCCTCCGTCCTCATGTGGCTTCTCCTCTGTCTGTGTCTCTTGTCCTCTGGCTCTTACAAGGACCCCGTCCCTGGGTTTAGGGCAACCTGGTCCAGGATGGTCTCACATCAGATCCTTCATTTAATCACATCTGCAAAGACCTAATTTCCCCCACGAAAGCCCCATTTCCAGGCTCCGGGGGTCAGGATGAGGACATATCCTTTTGGGGTCACGTTTCCTGTCTCCCTCGCCCGACACCATGACAGGCCACGGAGCAGGGTTTGCTGGCTCGGGGGAGGCGGTCAGCGTGGTCTCGTTCCTGTACGGCCAGGGGCGGGGAGGGGAAGAGGGCCGGTTGGGGACAAGAGGTGGGCAGAGCAGCGGGCACAGAGCCCTCAGCAGGGCACGTCGGGGGGAAACCTTGTGCCCCTGAAGGTGAGCGCAAAGAGGAAGCAGCCCCAGGTGGGGCCAGCCCCCGGCCAGTTGTCAGAAACCCCAACGCAGAGTTCGCTATGGGGGAGGGAGGGCAGCCCAGCTGACATGTCGCAGGAGAGAACAGGGACGCTTAAACCCACTCGCTTTCAGTCTGCCTTGGGGACACCTTCCACCCACCACGACCCTAGACAGGGCTTGACATCCAAACACGGACAGGAAAGCCAAACAGAAACATGGACAAATGCCTGAACGTCCCTTCCAGGGACGCTGCCGCTGTCCCCCGGGCTCCCACATCTCCGCCTCCTGCTGTCTCGTCCCGGGAATCCCCGTGCAACCCCCCCACAAGGCGTGGGAGCGGAGGGGGCCCCCAGCGCTCAGCCAGCCCCAGCACACACGCCCTCAGCCACGCCGGGGCCCTGCCCAGCCCCCGGGGCCGGTGAAAAGGTCAGGGTTGAAAA
The DNA here is from genome assembly GCF_922984935.1 of Meles meles. NCBI lineage: Eukaryota > Metazoa > Chordata > Mammalia > Carnivora > Mustelidae > Meles > Meles meles. The sequence continues at coordinate 925,073 of NC_060087.1, read as the reverse complement.
TCCCCACCTCCCGCAGGGCAGAACCGAGACTTCGGCCTCGCCGCGGCCGAGAGGGACGAGGGACGGAAGCCTGGAACCGCGCCCAGGCTGTGCACAGGAATCACTTCCCTCCTGGTGCATGTGTGTGTGTGTGCGTGTGAGTCTCCACCATCCCCCTCAGGGGGGCGTCCAGCTCGGCGTGCTGCAGGGGACTCTCCCGGCTTTGCCCCAAAAACCCCTCTTCCCGGGAAGCCCCGGGGGTCCCCACTCACTGGGCCAGTTGGTGGCCACAGCCGGGAACCCAGGCTGGCCCCTCGGAGGACCAGACTCCGGAGCGTGGAGGTCAGTGGTGACGCTGGTCTGGGAGGCCAGCGCTGGGTGACACCTGCTGACGTCGCCGTCGCCTCAGCTGCCCCCTGGTACCCTGCTTTGATCTGGGAACTCCAAGCTGCTCCTAACCCTAAAACCAAAAAACAAAAACCAAAACAGCACCCACAGCATTTAGGGTTTTTTTCCGTCCTGCGTGCAAGGACTGGCCCCTGGCGAACCAAGGATCCCCTTCCCCCGTAGGACATCGCTGAGCGCCAAAGACCCACACCCGACCGGCAGAGTCCCGTGATCAGACCTCGCCCACGGCAGCCCCGAGATGACTCAGCAATGTCCCGGGTGCCCGCACCCGCGGGGAAATAACTTTGCTATTTTATGGTCCTTCTGTCTTTACGTATTTTATCTTTTTTTGTTTCATCTCTGTGTGTGTGGTAAGAAGGCTTCGTAGGAGACCTGCCTTCTCAGCCCATCTCTGCACGCACCATGGTGTCCGGCTGCTCCCTAAATCCTTATTTTTAAATTTTTTAAAGATTATCTGTTTGTTTGGGGGAGAGAGAGAGAGAGAGCACAAGCAGGGGGAGCTGGAGAGGGAGAAGCAGACTCCCCGCTGAGCCGGGAGCCCGACGCGGGGCTCGATCCCAGGACCCTGATCCCAAAGCTGATGTTTCACCGACGGAACCACCCGGGCGTCCCTCAAGGACGTTTTCATCTTGCAAAGCTGGACGTCTGTCCCCAGGAGACGCTCACGCCGGGTCCTCCTCTCCGCGCCCCGACACCCACTGCCTCTGCGTCTGATGGCTCTGGGATCCCGGTGTATGGGAAGTGACATAGGATTTGTCCGCCGGTATCTCGCTGATGTCGCCGAGCCCCGTGTCCTCAAGGTCTGTCCATGTCCACGCGGCTGCCGCCGTCCTGCATCTACAAGCCTGCGTGTGCGGGAACCACGTTCTGCTCATCACATGCCCAAGCGATTGCACAGAGATGCCGTACGGTGCGGCGGTGCCCAGGAGGAGCGAGGGCAGGACCTCGAAGGCATGTCGGCGCCCACACCACCACAGCAGCGTTAGGACCCGTCCCTGAGATGAGAGAACAAGCCAAGTGATGACTGGGGACGAGCCCATGCAGGGCTGGGCCATCCCTGGGCTCTTTGCACAGGACCATAAGCCCCATTTCTGGTCCTACAAAGTTGCGGGAATGTAGGCAGGCTGGACCCCAAGCCCAGGCCGTGAGGAAATGGTGGCTGTTTCTCCAACGCTAGCCTCAAACGCCCCTAACCTCTGTGTCCTTCCTTCTCACTATGACCCCGAGACACTCGCCCCTACCACAGCTCTGCTTAGTTCTTGCTGCTCCCCTGGATGCTACCTGCCTATTTCCCCCTCATCGTCCTCACGGTGGCCTCTCAAAAGCCTCACCAGACCCAGGAGGAGCCCAGCGTTAGGAGACATGCCTGAGCTCAGCCCCGCACCCTCTCTCTCTGCCGCACAACTCCCCCCCCATGCACACTCACCACCAACCATCACGGACGCGTATCTGACCCAGCGGTGCGGATCCAGAAACGATTTCTGCAAACCCCCCGCCCCAAGGAAGGCAGACCCCTGATCCCACCCCCAAGCAGGTCCACGTCCGAATCCTCAGACCCTGGGCATATGTCCTGTTGTTGGCTTTGCAAACAGCAGGTTGGAGTTTGTCAATGGCGTGAAGGCTGGTCATCGGCAGAGCGGGATGGAGGTGGGCAGGTGACCCGGGGCTGTCCCGTGGGGGTGTATCCAATGCAGGATGGGTCCTTCGACGCAGAAGACAGCAGCAAGATAGAGGACGTCGGGCAAGAGACACAAGGGTGCACAGCAGGCTTTGCAGATGTGGGGAAAGACCCCAAGCCTATGGTCACAGGCCTCCAGGAGCTGCGTCCGGCCACGGCGTCCCCGCAGGGAACTGGCCTCCCACAAACCTCTCTCCCAGCCGAATTCCCCCATGCATTTTGCGACGGGAACATCAGACTCTGAAACTAGGAAATGGCAAATAATTGCCATCCATCCCTGGGGCGGGGTCTCCAGGGTCTTTGTTCCTAAAACGCTGATAGGGCCAAGCTTGCGGGGAAGCCGCGATCAAGGGTTCACGCCGCGTTGCATGAGATGCATGCTCTGGCTTCGTGCACGAGGCCTCGGGCCGCCGCTCGCAGGACACACTGAGTTGAAGGGTCGTCCTCCCAGCCTGTTCCTCCGCAGAATGGCAGCGGGCAAAGGCCCCAGGAGGAGGGTTTGGGGGCCATGGGAAGGGCTTGAAGAGGGAGGAAACAAGTCTCAGGATGGGGCAGCACCAGCATCATGATGTATCCGTCTCGGGGGCTGCAGCCCAGGTGCGAGGCCCTCTTGGGGGACTCCCCGAACCACAGCTGCAGAATCCCTCCCCGTGGCTCTGCTCCTCTTCCCCCCACCTGCAGCATCACAAGCCAACTTCCAGCCAAACCACGAGCCAGAATGCAAGGCCCGCTGCCCCGGGATTGGTTTCCAGGGTGCTTGAGGGTGGACGGTGAGATTGCAAGCACGTGTCCTTCCATCCGTGCATCCGTCCCATGCTTCTGAGATACCTGGAATGGCTTGCACCTGGCGCGTTTCTGTTTAAAACCCCAGTCGGTCCCCCTGCTGCCCCCAACCTGCCTTCTGGGAAGGGAACATAACAGTGTGCTCAGGGATGGCGTCGCGAACACCCCACATGGGGCAACGTTAGCTACAGACATTTATCGATCCCGGTCCTGGAGGCTGGGAGGCTGAGATCCAGGTAGGGCTGAGGCTGGAAGGCTGAGATCCAGGCAGGGCTGAGGCTGGGAGGCTGAGATCCAGGCAGGGCAGAGGCTGGGAGGTTGAGATCCAGGCAGGGCAGAGGCCAGGAGTCTGAGATCCAGGCAGGGCAGAGGCTGGGGTCTGAGATCTACGCAGGGCTGAGGCAGAGAGTGTGAGATCCAGGCAGGGCTGAGGCTGGGAGGCTGAGATCCAGGCAGGACTGAGGCTGGGAGGTTGAGATCCAGGCAGGGCTGAGGCCGGGAGGCTGAGATCCAGGCAGGACTGAGGCTGGGAGGCTGAGATCCAGGCAGGACTGAAGCTGGGAGGTTGAGATCCAGGCAGGGCTGAGGCCGGGAGGCTGAGATCCAGGCAGGACTGAGGCTGGGAGGCTGAGATCCAGGCAGGACTGAGGCTGGGAGGTTGAGATCCAGGCAGGGCAGAGGCCGGGAGTCTGAGATCCAGGCAGGGCAGAGACTGGGGGTCTGAGATCTAGGCAGGACTGAGGCAGAGAGTGTGAGATCCAGGCAGGGCTGAGGCTGGGGGGCTGAGATCCAGGCAGGGCTGAGGCTGGGAGGCTGAGATCCAGACAGGGCAGAGACTGGGAGGCTGAGATCCAGACAGGGCTGAGGCTGGGAGGCTGAGATCCAGGCAGGGCTGAAGCTGGGAGGCTGAGATCCAGGCAGGGCTGAGGCTGGGAGGCTGAGATCTAGGCAGGGCAGAGGCTGGGAGGCTGAGATCCAGGCGGGGCAGAGGCCAGGAGTCTGAGATCCAGGCAGGGCAGAGACTGGGGGTCTGAGATCTAGGCAGGGCTGAGGCAGAGAGTGTGAGATCCAGGCAGGGCTGAGGCTGGGAGGCTGAGATCCAGGCAGGGCTAAGGCTGGGAGGCTGAGATCCAGGCTGGGCTGAGGCTGGGGGTCTGAGATCTAGGCAGGGCTGAGGCAGAGAGTGTGAGATCCAGGCAGGGCTGAGGCTGGGAGGCTGAGATCCAGGCAGGGCTGAAGCTGGGAGGCTGAGATCCAGGCAGGGCTGAGGCCGGGAGGCTGAGATCCAGGCAGGACTGAGGCTGGGAGGCTGAGATCCAGGCAGGACTGAGGCTGGGAGGTTGAGATCCAGGCAGGGCAGAGGCCGGGAGTCTGAGATCCAGGCAGGGCAGAGACTGGGGGTCTGAGATCTAGGCAGGGCAGAGGCTGGGAGGCTGAGATCCAGGCAGGGCAGAGGCCGGGAGGTTGAGATCCAGGCAGGGCAGAGGCCAGGAGTCTGAGATCCAGGCAGGGCAGAGACTGGGGGTCTGAGATCTAGGCAGGGCTGAGGCAGAGAGTGTGAGATCCAGGCAGGGCTGAGGCTGGGGGGCTGAGATCCAGGCAGGGCTGAGGCTGGGAGGCTGAGATCCAGACAGGGCTGAGGCTGGGAGGCTGAGATCCAGGCAGGGCTGAGGCTGGGAGGCTGAGATCCAGGCAGGGCTGAGGCTGGGAGGCTGAGATCCAGGCAGGGCTGAGGCTGGGAGGCTGAGATCTAGGCAGGGCAGAGGCTGGGAGGCTGAGATCCAGGCAGGGCAGAGGCTCGGAGGCTGAGATCCAGGCTTTACCTCCTTAGCGACCCCACGTGCAAATACAGTGACATTCTGAGTTCCTGGGGGTAAGGGTTCGAGCGTGTGAGTTGGGGGAGGGGGGCACACAATTCAGCTCATAATAGAAAAAAACTCTGAAAATGGACCATAGTCCAGCGGCTTCCTTGGCATTAAGGAGCCGTCGGAGTAAGTGTTGGGATCGTTTCTATGTGTTCAGATTGTATCGTTACCGGGAACAGCTGTTTACAAAGTAAAATAAAATCGTATACAATGTATCCAGAGGAAACCACACGGCAACGTGTCCCCTGTCCTCACCACCAACTCAGCCTCCGCCAGTCCGGCCCTGACTACATTCCGGCAACGCTTTTTTTTGTTGTTGTTTCTTCAATACCATTTTTTAAAATGTAAACTTTTAAAAAAAATCTGTGAAATCCCCAGCACGGAGGGACAGCGCCCTGCCCCCTCCCTGCCAGGGAGCCCGCTGTGAAAAAGAGGAACCTTGCAGAACCTTTGTGTGTTTAATTAAATCTGCAGAGGACAGGTTGCCGTTACGAGCAGGCGGCTGGGTCCCCTTGGGGGCTGGGGACCGCGTCGACTTTGCTGGGGGGGGTGGGTGGCGCGGACGGACCGCCACGGGGTCCTTTCTCTAAAGGGACAGCCGCCCGTGCACCAGCGTAAGCGTCCCCGCCGCGTGCCGGTCAGACCAGCTCCGCGGGGACAGCTCGCCCAGGACCGTCGCCGTAAGTCACGGGACCCGAGGAGGGGGCACGCAAGCCTGGGTCGCGCTGAGGGGCCCCCGCCCCCCAGGGAGGCAGGCAGACCGCGGGCGAGGGGATGCAGCCGTCCTCCTGAAGATGCTGCTGCATGGTGGGCTGGTGGTCAGCTCCCTTGGGGGCGTGTGCTGCGAGAACTTGGCCGTCCCAGTGTCCTCCGCATGGTTCATGGGGTGCACGGGGGGAGAGCAGAGCCTGCCTCAGTGTCCCAGGCCTCGGGTGGAGGGCCGGCGGGCGTCAGGGCTCCCAGACACCCTCATCCTTGCACATCTCGGGACACGCGAACCAGGCAATGGCTCAGTGTCTCGTGGGTTCTGGCACCCCACGCCCTCCGCCGGCCGCTGTGGTCCAGCCCGCTCGCCGAGGCTGCTCCGTCCCTCCGGACCCGCGAGCTCGCCATCTTCAACGTCTCATCCTGGAGACATTGGAGCTGCGCACCTGCCTTCGGTGCTTTCTTTTTCTTTTCTTTTTTCGGTAACGGTTTCATGGGGGTGGAGGCCTGTTGTTCTCGGTTTGAACGCGTTGTCGTTGGCACGGACGGAGGCCTGACGGCCACGCGGGCCCCTGTCACCACGGTTCTGTGCAGGGACTCTGTGACCTCCAACAAGGCAGGCGCTGTTGTGTGGGGCTACCGTAGAATGACTGTGTGTCGGCCGAGGCAGGAGCCGTGGTCTCCCTGGGTGGAATCTGCCTCCTCTTCCATTCTGTCCCCCAACAGGGTGCACGCTGGCTCCTAACAGGTGAGGAGCACCTCTCGGGGTGGCAAACAATAGACACTTGACTCAAGGTGGAAATTGTCTAACTGGGTAGCTAGGGATTTCATGACAGCTTCAGGCACAGCTGGATCCAGGCGCGTAAAGGTTGTCTGCTCCTGCTCGCTCTCGCTCTCTCTCTCCAGTCCGCTCTGCCTTCCTCGGCTCCCCCCACCCCTCGGCTGTAGGGTTTAGGGTCTCTTGAGGAACTCTGTTTGCCCTGTGTGCAAGGAAAGAGATTGCCTGGCAGGCTGAACCCCCTCTTTGGAAAGCAAAACTCAAAGGGACCAGCCTGTCTTGATGGTTGTGTTGCTCACTCTAGGGTCAGATGAGGCTAAGTCTTGGGGAAGTCCCCAGGAGCGCAGTGCTGGGACTCTGGGACGGGACACACTTGGGCCGCATCTCACTCATGTGGGACGGACAGTCTTGTGGACCACGAAGCTCAGAGTGGGACTGACCACAGGGGAGGAAAGGGGGCTGGGCACCAGGCTCTGCTGCAGCAGGGGGATGGCGGGGGGAGCTGGACACTGCAGGGGACAGCAGGGGACAGCAGGGCAGGTTGGACACTGCAGGGGACAGCAGGGGACAGCAGGGCAGGTTGGACACTGCAGGGGACAGCAGGGGACAGCAGGGCAGGTTGGACACTGCAGGGGACAGCAGGGGACAGCAGGGCAGGTTGGACACTGCAGGGGACAGCAGGGGACAGCAGGGCAGGTTGGACACTGCAGGGAAGGGGTTGGACAATACAGGGGACAGCACAGGGGAGCAGATACTGCAGGCTTCTCCACCAGGGGGACGGCAGGCCACGTCAGAGGAGCTGGGCAGGAACCCCAGGGGGCAGGAGGGGGTCTGGGCGAACAAGCATACCGACCCCTCCTTACTCCCGTTCACACGTCCACACGTCCACATGGCCTTTACGGACCGCGTCCTCCGTCCTCCGTCCATCCTCTCGCTCATCCATGGGCCCACGCGTCCCTCTCTGTCCGTGGACGGGAACCCGTGTGCCGTTCACTCCCTCCGTGTGCATTGCGGGAGGACGCCCGCGTGTCTGGGTCTGAGCGCAGGACAGAGCTGCACGTCTCCCAAGCTTGGCCTGGAGGACCGGGGCCCTCACCGACCCCAGCCAGCGGTCACGGTGCCCTGCCCTGTGATGCACACGGCCGCTCCGAGAGGCCTGGGTGCTTGCTGGTCAGTGGGCAAAGACCAGCAACGTGGGCGCGATCCCGCAGGCCCCCGCCAGTCCGAGGGGCAGGGGCTGCGTGGGCAGACACAGACGGGTCACGAGGGCACTCGGGGATCAGGCGGGCTCGGCCAAGCCATTCTGCTTCCGCATGAACCGAGGGGCTCCTGGGGGGCTCCCCAGACAGGGGACGTGGCCGACACCCTCTCTCTCTTCTGTCCCTGTGTTCTGACGTGTGCCCACGCCCGAGACTCACAGCCCCAAACAGCAGGTGTGAACTCGCCTGCGGGGTCACGGCCGACGGTCTCCAGTGAGGACAGCTCCCTGCATGAGGGAAAACCATGACTGGTCATACGTGGTGCAGGCCAGGGTCTTGGGGCAGCCCCCTCTGCTCCTCAGCACACAGCATGGCCCCAGACACGGGGACAGCCGATGCTGAGATGGGACAGCTAGACCCAGGGCAGGAGCCAGGCTCACCCAGGAACACCGCAGACACGGTCTGAGGGCTCAGGGATGCTCGGCCCAAGCCTTCCCGTCCCCCCGGGGATGCGAGCCAGGGAGAAACTGTCTGCGGCCTTGGGACAGAAGGAAATGAAAACAGAGAGCCCCCTGGGAACCCTGAACCCACAAACGCCGGCTTCCCGGGGAAAGTGTTATGTCATGAGTGAAGGCGGCAGCTATCACCCCTTCCTCTTTACTCAGGTCGCGCTGCGGGCGTAAATGGCCGCAGCAACCACAGGCCAGCAGACGTGGCTGGCCGGCTCCAGACACCCCACCAGTGACCTGAAGGGCGGAGACGCCGGAGACAAAGGAGAGAAGTCTCCGAAGGTGGGGTGAGCAGGCAGCTGGGAGGACGTGAGGGCGTGAGAGCCCGGTAGGACATGGGGAAGTTCAGCAGAAACGTCTTCAGGCTTTCTCCCGCCGGGGTCCCTGAGGCCTTCGTTTTTATGGAGATATAATTCACATAGCACACAAGCAAGTAAATAATTCGGGGGTATTTGGTCCATTCACCATCTCATGTGACGACTGTCTCTACCTGGTTCCAGAAGACTCTGGTCGCCCCACAAGGAGATCCCAACCCCACAAGGCAGTCCCTTCCCGTGCTTTCTCTGCAGCCCCAGGAGACCAGCAATTGGCTTTCTCTCTGTGGGTTTCCCATTCTGGATGTTTCATGTAAATAGAGTCACACAGAATGTGGCCTTTGGTGTCTGCGTCTCTCCGTGACCATCGTGTTTCAAGGTCCGATTACGTGGTGGCAGGTGTTGGAACGTCACTCCTTTTTCATGGTTGAGTAATATTCCATCGTATGCATGGACCGTCTTCTGCTTCTGCATCTACCAGTCGATAGAAATTTGGGTTGTCTCTACCGTTTGGCTGCTTTTAATAGTTCTGTTATGCACATGCATGTATATGCTTGTGTGTGGACATGTATCTTCGTTTCTCTTGGGATTTACCCGGGACAGAACTGCTAAGTGAGAGACAGAGAGATGAACAGATACATATAGATGAACAGATAAATGGATGGATGGATGGATGGATGGATGGATGGATGGATGGATATGATAGATAATAAGATGATAGATAGATGGATGGATAGATGGAATGATGAATGATGGGTGGATGGAGATGGATACATAGATACACAGACACATAGATTGGGTGGGTGGATGGATGGATGAATGGATGAGTGGTTGGATGGATGGATGATGGATGGATGGGCAGAGATAGATAGATGATAGATAAGATAGATGATAGGTAAATGGATACATATAGATGAACAGATAATGGATGGATGGATGGATGGATGGATGGATGGATGGATGGATGGATATGATAGATGATAGATATATAGATCGATGGATGGGTGGGTGGAGATGGATACATAGATACACAGACACATAGCTGGGTGGTTGAATGGATGGATGGATGATGGATGGATGGGTATAGAGATAGATAGATGGTAGATAGATAGATGGATGATACATAGATAGGATGATGAATGATGGGTGGATGGAGATGATAGATATGTAGACACACAGACACATAGATGGGTGGATGGATGGATGGATGGGTGGTTGGATGGATGGGTGATGGATGGGTGGGTAGAGATAGATGATAGATAGATAGATGATAGATAGATAGATAGATAACAGATATAAATGGATAGGAGCATGGACAGTCTAAATAGGTGGGTGGGAACATCACATGGTATATTTCCCCCTCTATTGCCTCATTTCAATGCACGGTTCACCATCCTACTTGAGGAAGAACTCACTTGTTCATTGTAGCCTCCTTCAGAAGGAACCAGCCACGCTGACACCTTCATACGGGACTATTGGCCTCCAGAGCTGGGACAGAGAAAGTTTCCATTGTTTTAAGTCCCCAGTTTGTGGTCACGTGTTGTCGGAGCCATAGGAAAGCAATACTGTCCCATCTCTCATGGTGGAAACTGGGCTTACAGAGGGAGGTCCCTGGATCGGGCCATCCATCTCTCACTAAAGGAGCTGGGACTTGAACTCAGATCTTGCTAACCAACCCCCCCACCACCACCACCAAGGCTAGGCTGCTCATCACCAGGCCATCACGCCTCCATGGACACACTGTAGGGCAGGCCATCAATTTCACATGGAAAAAAAATGTAAATGGGTCCATTTAGGGGATTTCCTCCTCCCTCCCCAGTTTCCCTTCATTCATTTCAAGACACTGCCTCTTTGATGAAACAATAAAGTAAACATCTAACTTCATATCAATTTTAACCGTGGAGGATGAATTTCAGTTAACAAGCAATGTCTTTCTTGAGCAAGATCATGAATTTTGCATTGAAACAAGGCAAACAAAGGGAAATATTTGAGGCAAATGTGCTTCCCCTTCTCATCCATGTATCTAGACCATCCATCCACCTATCCATCTGTATCTATCATCTACATATCTAGCTATCCCCATCATCCATCCATCATCTTTCTATCCATCTGTCCATCCATCCATCTGTCCATCTGTCTATGTATATCTACCGATCTATCCATCCATCCGTTCAACTATCCTTCTGCCCATCTCTATCTCTTATCTATTTATCCATAGCTATCATGTATCTATCCATCTATCATATGTATCCATCCATCCATCCATCTGTCCATATATATCTGTTATCTATCCATCCATCTATCATCCATCCATCCATCATCTATCCATCTACCCATCATCCATCCGTCCATCATCCATCCATTCATCTCTGCATCTGTCCATATATATCTGTTATTTATTTATCCATCCATCATCCATTCATCCATCCATCTGTCCATATATTTGTATCTGTTATCTATCTATCCATCCATCATCCATCCATCCATCCATCCATCCATCTACATCTCTTTTCTATCTATCTATCAATCTATCATCAATCAGTCTGTCTATCCATCCATCCATTTATATATCCATCTGCTCATCTGTATCTACTTATCTGTGTATCCATGATGTATCATCTATCATCTATCATGCATCTACCTACCCATATATGTATCTACCATCTGTCCATTTGTCTACCACCCATCAATCTTCTGTCTATGCATCCATCCATATAACTGTATCTATCATCCATTTACCAATCTGTCTAACCCTATACTCCATCAGCCATCTACGTGTCTCTATTATCTGCACACATACACAGCTCCTTTTTTAAAAGACCCTTCTCTGGAGCTCAGGCCCTTCCTAGCATGACCTGGAGATGCTCCTCTGTCTGTCTTCATCAGCATGTTAGGGGAGTTCTTCCCATCCACAAGAGAGAGGCTTAAACACCGTCTGGAAAGTGGGGAAATGTGCATACCCAGGGCATGTCCCACCGAAGGGCTCCCGTCCCTGGGGGTTTCAATCAAGAGGACGAGGGAAAGTGCTCATCAAGTTCAAGCAGGTGTGAGACCATCACGATGCCTTGGCTTCTCCTCAGACATTCCTTGAACCATTTTTGCTTTGGTAGCTTTGCAGGACACATTGGTAGAAATGGGATGGGCACCACGAACCCCGTGGTGCTTCAACTCTTACGTGACATCTCAGTCTATTGACCTAGAGAAGGGATCTGAATCACAGTCTTTGAATAGAGGAGAGCTTTAGTCCGTTGCCTGTGGACCCGCTCACCCCTCCCTCCTTCCACTCCTTCTGCAAATCTCTCCAACGTATTCATGCGGCTGCCGTTCTGGTTCCATCGTGGTGGAGGGGCCTGAAATTCCTGTTATGTGCCGCCTGCAAACTGCTATTTCCCGGCAGGTCCCCAACCCCCAGGCCGGCTGGGTTTTCTTTCACAGAATGGCTGTTCGCGTTAATTAATGCATGCATGTGGTCACTTCCTGCCTTACAGACGGAGCCTGCTTTGGCAGGCGCCCCTCAGACAGAACTGCTCAGGAACATGTGCGTAGGGTGGGGTGCAGCTTGAATAATGGAAAAAAACACAACAACAACAACAACAACAAGAACAACCAACAATGTCATGCAAACAGAAAGCAAGGGGCTTGTTGCATTTCAGAGATTCTGGTCTCTGGTTGGGGAGGGAGCCCTTTGCTTGTGCCCCGCTCTGGGAAAAGACAGACAAGGCAAGGAACCACGAACAAAGCTGCCGTCTGGCAGGAGGCGGAGATTAAAATCTGCCCACACCCCACCGGCGTTTAGACAGACAATGGCATGCAAATCACCCATAATTTAAGGCGCACCTGGGTTGTGCAATGCAGAGGGAAACAGAACGGAGAGCACGGAGAGCGATAAGACCGTCACGTGCCCATGTGTGCTTAGTGGGAAGGGTTCTTGCACTGTGATCTGAGCAGACCCACGGCCCCCCGTCTTCCACCGCCAGCCTCGCCCAGCAGCTGTCCCCATGACTGCGGCTCAGCCCCCTCTCTGAAGTCTGAGAACACAGTGTTCGCTCAGAGGCGATGCAGCCTCTGAGACGTGAGACTCGGGTCTGCAGAGATCAGGGACCTTGAAGCGTGGAGGTATTGGCGGTACCCTGTCACCCTTGAAGACGCAGTGACAGGTGCAAAGTGTCCAGGAGGCCCCCGGTCATGCAAACGCCCACTTAGGAAGGCCCCTCGTGGATGGAGAACCTTTCCCCAGCCTCTCCTGACTTTGCTGTTGGCGGTGTTTTTAGATCCCAGTCATTTCGATACCTGATTCGTGGCATCTCACTGTGGGGCTAACGTGCATTTCCCTGATGACACGCCACGGGTGGGACCTTTCAGTAGGCTTCGTGACATCCATATGTCTTCTTTGGTGAGCTACGGGTTCCCATCTTTAGCCCACGATTGAGATGGGGCTGGTTGTTCTCGTATAGTTGAGTTTTAACAATTCTTTGTGAATTTCAGATATATAGATGTGTGTGCATATGTGTGTGTGTGTGTGTGTGTCTTTATACAAATATCCATATTTTTTTAGCTATGTCTCCGGCAGATACCTCCTCTCACTCTGTGGCTTGTACTCATGTGCTCTCGACATTGTCTTTTCCAGAGCGGAAGTTTTTAAGGTTGATGAATTCCGACGTATCCATTATTTTTTCATGCATCGTGCCTTTGGTGATATAAGAAGTTTTCCATGTGCCCAAGGTTATCTAGATGCTGTTCTATGTTAATTGGGAGACGTTTTATAGTTTCACGTTTTACACTAAGGTCTGTGACCCATTTGGAGTTCTTTTGAGTCTGTGTCTAGATTCTTGGTATTTGGGGTTCTGGGGTTTTTTTTGTTGGTTGGTTGGTTTTGGGGGGTTTTGTATATGGATGTCTAGTTGTTCTAGCAGCATCTGTTGAGGAAATTATCTTTGGTCCAGTTTATTGACCTTGCCTTTTTTGTCAAAGTTCAGTTGACTACACTTACGGGGCTGTTCCTGGGCTCTCATGCCATCCCATGGGTCCATTTCTCCACTGTTCAACTAATACCGTGCTGTCTTCATTGCTGTAACTTTATAGAAAGTCATGAATCCCACTCGAGTTAGTCAACCCTATAACCTCGTTCTTCTCCTTCAGTAGTGTGTTGATTATTCTCATCTTGTGACCCTCTACATCAACTCTCGGAGCAGTTGGTCAACATCCACATCTCCTCAGGAGGTGTTGGGATTGGAGATATCTCTCCCCTAACCCACACATGTCATGACATAGTAAGGCGATGGCTTGGAACCCCTGTTGGGGGAACAGTCAAGCTCTGATGGGTGAGTGAGGTCGGGGATCTCTCGGTTACCATTACTTTCCGATTTTACGTTGTGTTTTCTGAGATCCCATCGCTCATACATTCACTCAGCGGACAGCAGGCTTGGGTTAAGCGCAGGCATGATGACATGATTGTCATGATAATTATGGGACGGCTTGGGCAACAGCCTGAGGATGACAACTGGAAACTAAAAAACTGTGAAAACGCTCCAAAAAGAGGGGAGAGAATGTGTTATAGTTACAGCGTGGAAAAGATAGAAGGTTGTTTATACCTAAGTGGGGTGTGAAAATACAGAACACATCATGGGAAAGACCTTGTGGCATAAAGACACAAAATATTAATGCAACATGGAACACCACCAACAAAATTAAAACTTGGGTGGGTGGATGGATGGATGAGTAGGTGGATGGGTAGATGAATGATAGATAGAAGATATGGAAGATACAGATGGAGGGATGGAGGGAGAGAGGAAGGAAGGCAAGGATGGATGGATGGATGGATGGATGGACGGATGGACAGACAGATGTATAAGTAGATGGATGGGTGGGTAGATATAGATAGATATGATGGATGCATGGATGGACAGATGGACAGACAGACAGATGGATGGATAAGTAGATGCATGGATGGATAGATAGATATAGATAAATAGATACATATGATGGATGGGTGGATGGATGGATGATTGATAGATGATAGATAATGGATGAACACATAGATAAACTGATACAGATGGGAAGACATAGATAAATGGGTGAATGGATGGATAGATACATACATAGATACATAGAGAGATGATGGATGGATAGATAGATAGATAGACAGACAGACAACAGACATAGATGGACAGTAGGACAGATGGAGGGATGGATGGATGGATGGATGGATGGACAGATGGATGGATGGATGGATGGACAGATGGATGGATGGATGGAGAGAAGAAGGAAGACAGGGATTGTCAGATGGATGAATGGATGGGTGAATGGATGGATGGATGGATAGATAGATAGATAGATACACAACAGACATAGATGGACAGTAGGATCGATGGAGGGATGAATGGATGGATAAATGGATGGATGAATGGATGGATGGATGGATGAGTGGATGGATGGATGGATGGATGGATGGATGGATGGATGGATGGACAGATGGGAGGATGGATGGATGGATGGATGGATGGATGGATGGATGGATGGAGAGAAGAAGAGAGACAGGGATTGTCAGATGGATGAATGGATGGACGGGTGGATGGATGGATGATAGATAGATAGATGACCTTGAGGTGGGACGTCCTATGCCCCGCAGGAGGTTGAGCAGCACCCCTGGTCTCCGTACACCAGATAGCAGTATCATTACCATCCCCACCCACTGGTGACCACCAAAACTGTCTCCAGATGTCATCAAATGTCTCCTGGTGGGTCTAGAGAAGTATCCCAGGTGAGAACGCTTACCCCCAGGTTATGTATATTGTCACCCCCCCCCAGTACCATCTAGATGACCTGTCCTTTTTCTGAATCAATAATCAAAATGTTTCTGTCTTGTGCCATGCAGTTCCTGAGCCTGTTGGTGGCTCCTCACGTCTCTCTGTTTCCCTTGACTCCTACACTTTCCATGCCTTATCTTTTCTGGGAGGCTCTTCCCTTTCTTTCATGTAGAATGACCATGGTTCCTATCATTTCTTTAGCTTGATGGAGTGTGTCAATGAAACCCCTTCCCTCCTTTTTTGCATATTAGCGTCCCAGAAATTTTCTGTATCAAATTAACCCAAACTGGGGGCTGAGACAGGATAAATGTATTTTCTCTTATCTCTGGGGACCAGAGTCTGAGACCAAGGTGCCAGCAGGACTGGTTCCCTCCAGAGCATCTCGGGCAGAGTCTGTTCCATACCTCTTCTGTCTTCGGGTGGTTGCTGGCAATCCGGGGTGTTCCTTGACTTGTAGGAACATCACCTTTGTCTCTGTCTCTGTCTCCATCTCCATGTGGCCTCCTCCCCATGTGCCTTGCTATATCCAAATGTCTCCTTGTTGTAAGGACGCCAGGCATACTGGAGTCAGGTCCCGTCCTGCTCCAGAAACCGCTTCTTAATTTAACAACCTGCGCAGTCTCTATTTCTAACTGAGGTCACATTCTGAGGTATGGGGACTTGGAACAACATACAAATTTGGGGGAGGCACATCTCAGCCCGTAGCAACCACACACTTTCTTGTGTCTTTGGTGAGCTGCCCACAGTTGACCAGAAAACCCAATGCAGCTTCCTGTCTGGGTCGCCTCACAAACACTGCTCACGTCCTGGGGCTGTGGGCAAGAGGGCGGTCTCTCAGACCAGGCTGGCGATGGGGCTGCACAGCTCCCTGGAGCTTATGTGTCAATGGCCAGAACTTCTGGGTGTCATGGTCAGACGTCAAACCGTAGTCTTGCTTCCTCTACGTCGGCAGGCTGGGCATTCTGGGGAGTCCTCTCTCCAAGAAGATCCCTCGGCACTAGCGGGGATATCCCTGGACTCGGGAGCATTGCCCTGGGATGCACGGAGGGTTGGCAGCAGCTGGCTAGAGGGAGGGCCTCGGGGGGGTGGCGCTCTTGCTGATGACACCCCAAGACAAGGCACTCCTCGTGGATGCTTAATGGCTCCTGTTTGTTCACTGAAGATGGGGGGCCCAGAAAATGCTACAAACAGCTCTTACGAATGTTCTCCTCCTGGACACCTCCTGCAGTGGGCTGAATGGGGGTCCGCAAAACACATGTCCCCCAGAACTGATTTGCCTGGAAATAGGGTCTTGGCAGATGGGATTCATGAAGGATCCGAGATGCATTCATCCTGGATCAGGGTGGCCCTAAATCCAATGACAGGTGTCCTTATAAGGTGAAGAAGAGGAGACACAGACACAACGGAGAAGCCATATGAGGATGGAGGCAGGGATGGGAGGGACACGGCCGCCAGCCCAGGGATGCCTGGAGCCCCCAAAGCTGGAAGAGGTAGGAAGGACCCTCTCCTGGCGCCTCTGGAGGGAGCACGGCTCTGCCCCACCTGCAGTGGTCCTGCCCCGCCTGGATCTCAGTGGTCCTGCCCCGCCTGGATCTCAGACGTCTGGTCTGCAGAGCTGGGGAAGGATGCATCCTTGTGACTTTACCTCCCCCGCCTGTGGTCACTTATTAGGACGGCTCCAGGCCACGCGGGCCATTACGGACCCAGCTAACAACTTGGACAGAGCACAGCACAGCTTACAACGTGTTTCCTCTTCCCTGGGTCACACCACATCACGGCAAGCCTCTGAGGAGAACAGTCGAGGAGGAGACTGGAGGCCCAGGTGGGGACACCACTCTGGGCCCTCTGCGTGCTGCGAGGCACCAGTGCTTCCCACGTCTGGTGGCAGCTGCACCGAGCTCAGCTCGGCCCAGGATCGGAGTCTGGTGACCAAGACCCCAAGAGGCGCAGAGCCTCGCCCGTGCCATGCTCATTTGGGCAGAGCTGCCGGGAGCTCAGCCCGTGTGTGCCCGATGACTAAACGTTCTCCTACGTGACAAAAGGCACTTTCTATCTGCATTGTCCAACAGCACGTGTCTCCAAAGCCGTGGCGTTCTGTGGGGGCTGCCGGAGTCTCCCAGGGCCGCCATAACAAAGCACCACGAAAGCCCAAGAAAGACACCCAGAAGGGAGACCAGCCCACAGTGCCGGGGGCTGGCTCATGGTCTCCTGTCCCCACAGTGACCTCAGCACCTGGGACAGCCCCCAGCACGCAGGAAACAGGAGTCATGACCCTGAGAGAAGATGCCAGGGACCCAGAAGGACCCCCGTGCTCAGCCTTCAAGTGGGGGGTCCAAAGCTGGGTGCAAAATATATAGCATTGTTCCCAATCGTGAAAAAGCAGAAACAACCCAAGTGTCCGTCCACGGAGGGACGGAGGAACCACATGGGGTCCATCCCAGGGGGGAATAGGACTCAGCCATGAAAAGGACCAAAGGCCTAAGACCTGTGAGTGGAACTTGAAGTCACGGTGGCCAGGCAGGCGCCGAAGGCCACAGACGGTGCGATCC